>NC_091194.1:34233455-34259206 GCF_040958095.1 Procambarus clarkii
TGAAATATAAATTGTTGAGTTTTGAAACATTTTCACATTAACTATACCTGAATATTTATAAACAAAAAAATATCAGAACTATGTCCTTGATAATTGCACTAAGAAGTCTTTGCCAAAATCAGGTGCTCAGTGCAGTAGTTAAAAACTTAAAAGTTGTACCACCTCTGGTGCAAGATTAGGGACCCATAGCCTCAGAGAAGAAAATAAAGAGTACTCAGAGAAGGCCTTGAATAATAGGCAGGCTGTTTGTGTGTGTTTCGACGGTAAGCTTGCTGACACCAAATGTAATTACCTAAGTGTAGTTACAGGATTAGAGCTACGCTCGTGGTGTCCCGTCTACCCAGCACTCTTTGTCACATAATGCTTTGAAACTACTGACGGTCTTGGCCGCCACCACCTTCTCACTTAACTTGTTCCAACCGTGTACCACTATGTATGCGAGTGGAAATTTTTGTATATTTCTTTGGCATCTTTGTTTAGTTAGTTTAAATCTATGACCTTTTGTTCTTGAAGTTCCAGGTCTCGGGAAATCTTCCCTATCGATTTTATAAATTCCTGTTACTATTTTGTACATAGTGATTTTATCACCTTTTTTTGTCTTCTAGTTTTTGCATATTTAATGCCTCTGACCTCTCCACATAGCTCTTGCCCTTTAGTTCTGGGAGCCACTTAGTAGCATGTCTTTGCACCTTTTCCAGTTTGTTGATGTACTTCTTAAGATATGGGCACCACACAACCGCTGCATATTCTAGCCTTGGCCGAACAAAACTCGTGAACAATTTCTTTAGTATTTCGCCATCCATGTATTTAAACGAAATTCTGAAGTTAGAAAGCGTGGCATAGGCTCCTCACACAACGTTCTTTATGTGGTCCTCAAGTGATAGTTTTCTATCTACAATCAACCCTAGACCTCTTTCTTTATCAGAATTATATAAAGATTTCTCACATAATCTATAGGTTGTGTGGGATCTATGTTCTATTCCACATTCCATAACATGGCATTTATTCACATTAAATTTCATTTGTCAAGTGGTGCTCCATATACTTATTTTGTCCAGGTCTTCTTGAAAGGCATGACAATCATCTGAATTTCTTATCCATCCCATTATCTTAGCATCATAAGCAAACATGTTTATATAATTCTGTATTCCAACTGGTAGATCATTTATGTAGACAATGAACATTACTGGTGCATGTACTGTGGTACTCCACTTGTGACACTTCTCCAGTCCGATTGCCTCTGATTACTGCCCTCATTTTTCAATCAGTCAGAACATTTTTCAGCCATGTTAGAAGCTTACCTGTCACCCATCCAAAATTTTCTAGTTTCCAGAACAACCTCTTATGTGGAACTCTGTCGAAAGCCTTTTTTATGTCTAGATAGATGGAGTCAACCCAACTACCTTTTTCCTTTAAAATCTCTGTGGCTCAATCATAGAAATAGTAAATTCGATACACAGGATCTTCCAGATCGAAAACAGTACTGTCTGTGTAATATTATATAATTTCTCTCCAGGTGTTCTACCCATTTAGTTTTTATTATTTTTTCAATCTTTTCACTGTTACACTTGTCAATGATTCAGGTTTATAATTGAGGGGGGGTGGGGTCTTCCCTGTTGCCACTTTTGTAGATTGGAACTATGTTAGCCTTTTTCCACATGTTTGCTATGACTCCTGTACACAGGGATGCCTGAAAGATCAGGTGAAGTGGAAGGCTGAGCTCAGATGCACATTCTCACAGAACCCATGGTGAAACTCCATCTGGACCAACTGCTTTGTTCTTACTTAGCTCCTTTAGCATATTTTCCACTTCATATCTAGACAGCTCTATACGCTCTATGATGTTCTCAGAAATTCTTATTGTCTGGTTCTCTTAAGATTTCATTTTGTATAAACACACTTTGGAGCTTTTCGTTTAATGTTTCACACATTGCATTATCATCTTCCGTGAATCTGTTTCCTATTTTCAACCTCTGGATATTATCCTTTACCTGCAATTTGTTGTTTATGAATTTGTAGAATAGGCCCAGTTCTGTTTTACAATTATCCATTATCCCTTTTTAAAAATTTCTTTCTGCCTCTCCCCTTACTGCTGTATATTTGTTTCTCGCATCTTTGTATCGCTGGTATGATTGGGGGTTTCCCTTCTTTCTATATTGATACCTGCTTGATGGGGTTCTGCTCTTCTACTCCCCAAGCCCGGCCCGAGGCCAGGCTCGACTTGTGAGAGTTTGGTCCACCAGGCTGTTGCTTGGAGCGGCCCGCAGGGCCACATACTCACCACAGCCCGGCTGATCCGGAACTTCTCTTAGAAAACAGTCCAGTTTTCTCTTGAAGATGTCCACGGTTGTTCCGGCAAAATTTCTTATAGTCGCTGGGAGGACGTTGAACAACCGCGGACCTCTGATGTTTATACAGTGCTCTCTGATTGTGCCTATGGCACCTCTGCTCTTCACTGGTTCAATCTTGCATTTTTTTCCATATCGTTCACTCCAGTACGTTGTTATTTTACTGTGTAGATTTGGGACCTGGCCCTCCAGTATCTTCCATGTGTATATTATTTGGTATCTCTCTCGTCTCCGTTCTAGAGAGTACATTTGGAGAGCTTTGAGACGATCCCAATAATTTAGGTGTTTTATCTCGTCTATGCGTGCCGTATATGTTCTCTGTATTCCCTCTATTTCAGCAATCTCTCCTGCTCTGAAGGGGAAAGTGAATACTGAGCAGTATTCGAGACGGGACAACATAAGTGACTTGAAGAGTACAACCATTGTGATGGGATCCCTGGATTTGAAAGTTCTCATAATCCATCCGATCATTTTTCTGGCTGACGCAATATTTGCTTGGTTATGCTCCCTAAACGTTAGATCGTCGGACATCATTATTCCCAAATCCTTGACATGCTGTTTTTCTTCTATGGGAAGATTCGATTGTGTTTTGTACCCTGTATTATGTTTCAGATCCTCATTTTTGCCGTACCTGAAATTTATCACTGTTAAACATCATGTTATTTTCTGCTGCCCAATCGAAAACTTTGTTGACATCTGCTTGTAGTTTTTCAATGTCTTTCATTCCATTTTTGTGTCTTTTGGTCTGTGGCCCTCTCTCAATTTCTGTTGAACCAATCCTGTTTTCTGGCCCTGCATCTCTGTTTTGGTATGAATGTTTGTGTGCCTTCATTGTATATTTTGCAAAATTTGGCATACATTTAATTTACTTCCCTGTCTAGCAACAAGTCTGCCCAATTACTTATTAACAAAATTTTGAAATTCCCCATAGTGACCTCTCTCTCTTGAAATAAAGTTTATCAACTGTTTCAATGTCCCCATTTTCTGTGTGTGTGTGTTTGGAGGCTAAGCTTGCTGATACCATTTGTGTGTGTGTTTGGAGGCTAAGTTTGCTGACACCGTGTGTGTAATCACCTATTTTTACTCACCTGTTTAAATAATAATAGGGGTGTGTACCACCTCTGGTGCAATTGTAGGGACCCACAGCCTTGAAGAAAATAAAGAGTATTCAGAGAAGACCTTGTGGATTCTCACTGAACACTAATCTTTTCTTCTCCTACCACCCCTCTTATTTTGTTTTATGCTGTATTCTATTATATATCATATAAATACATAGCCAAATGGCAATATTTATTATGTCTATACAAAAAGAAGACATCCACTTTATTTTTTTTCTCTCCTTTGTTTCAATGTGGATTTTGTTGTGACTTCTACATATTGGAGAATACATATCCGGCACTAAGCATGTGAAGTTTGAACGAAATTGATCAACATGTAAATTAGCCACAGGTGGCCGAAGTTGTGACTTTTATTTTTTTGGCAGATTTATTTGCAGAGGTCAAACACTACTCTGTCTATTTAGCTTGTATTCTTTAATGTGGACGAGATGAGGCCTTATCACTAATAAATAGGAAATAAGGTATTGCAACATACATGTTTTGTTATAATAAACATAAGAATGAAGGTAACTGCAGAAGGCCTATTGGCCCATACGAGGCAGCTCCTATTTATATCCACCCAATCTCATTCATGTATATGTCTAACCTACTGTTAGACTGTTAAGGGGCCCAGTGTCTGTTTTTTCAGTTTTCTCTAACTTATCCCGAGATATTTTTTTGCTTTTTTCGTGACTTCATTTCAATACATATTGACCCACAACTTTCACATATTCGAGTACGAATGCCAAACAATCCTAATTATAACCTACAAGATATGTTATAAATTAGAAGTACTATATTTATTGTTGAGAACTTTAGATGCATTTTTCTCTGTGAAAAACAATTTATACTTTTGAAACGTAATAAAAATTTCATTTTCTGACCGATTCTCACCATTTTTACATATTATGTGCAAAGTTCTTAGTGCTAAGGTTCCTAATGAATCGATTTGTCATAAAGAACATAAGAACATAAGAACAAAGGTAACTGCAGAAGGCCTATTGGCCCATACGAGGCAGCTCCTATAAGAACATAACATAAGAACAAAGGCAACTGCAGAAGGCCTATTGGCCCATACGAGGCAGCTCCTATTTATAACCACCCAATCCCACTCATATACATGTCCAACCCATGCTTGAAACAATCGAGGGACCCCACCTCCACAATGTTACGCGGCAATTGGTTCCGCGTAATTTCAATTGGTTTGGAATTTCGTATCATCGGCAAATACTATCTATAACCACCCAATCCCACTCATGTACTTGTCCAACCCGCGCTTGAAACAGTCGAGGGACCCCACCTCCACCACGTTACGAGGCAATTGGTTCCACAAATCAACAACCCTGTTACTGAACCAGTATTTACCCAAGTCTTTCCTAAATCTAAACTTATCCAATTTAAGAACATAAGAACATAAGAACAAAGGTAACTGCAGAAGGCCTATTGGCCCATACGAGGCAGCTCCTATTCTATAACCACCCAATCCCACTCATATACTTGTCCAACCCATGCTTGAAACAATCGAGGGACCCCACCTCCACAATGTTACGCGGCAATTGGTTCCACAAATCAACAACCCTGTTACTGAACCAGTATTTACCCAAGTCTTTCCTAAATCTAAACTTATCCAATTTATATCCATTGTTTCGTGTTCTGTCCTGTGTTGATACTTTTAATACCCTATTAATATCCCCCCGGTTATGTCCATTCATCCACTTGTAAACCTCTATCATGTCACCCCTAACTCTTCGCCTTTCCAGTGAATGCAACTTAAGCTTTGTTAATCTTTCTTCATATGAAAGATTTCTAATTTGGGGAATTAACTTAGTCATCCTACGCTGGACACGTTCAAGTGAATTTATATCCATTCTATAATATGGCGACCAAAACTGAACTGCATAATCTAAATGGGGCCTAACTAGAGCAAGATATAGCTTGAGAACCACACCAGGTGTCTTGTTACTAACGCTGCGATTAATAAATCCAAGTGTCCGATTTGCCTTATTACGAACATTTATGCATTGATCCTTTTGTTTTAAATTCTTACTAATCATAACTCCCAGATCCCTTTCGCAATCTCAACACCATCTAGCTCGTATCTTGTAACTCTATCATCATTGCCTAGCCTCAGAACTTTACATTTATCAGCATTAAACTGCATTTGCTAATCCTTTGACCATTTCAAAACCAACTTGAAGTGATAGTAAGTCCTCCTCCGAATTAATTTCCCTACCGATTTTCGTATCATCGGCAAATTTGCAAATGTTGCTACTCAAACCTGAATCTAAATCATTTATATATATTATAAACAACAGAGGTCCCAGGACAGAGCCCTGAGGTACTCCACTAACAACATTATCCCACTCTGACTTAACCCCATTTATACTAACTCTCTGTTGCCTTTGGAATAGCCATGCCCTAATCCAACTTAATATAGCACCCCCAATACCATGAGCTTCTATTTTTTTAATTAGTCTTTCATGTGGCACTGTATCAAAAGCTTTGCTAAAGTCAAGGTACACAACATCACAATCCTTACCACTATCAACTGCCTCAACTATGCTGGAAAAAAAAGTTAGCAAATTTGTTAAACATGAACGGCCATTTGTAAAACCATGTTGCGACTCATTTATTAATTTATGTTTTTCAAGATGGAGACGAATTGTATTTGCAATTATTGATTCAAGTAACTTTCCCACAATAGACGTTAGGCTAATTGGCCGATAGTTTGACGCAAGTGATCTATCTCCTTTCTTAAAAATTGGTACCACATTTTTAGGAGCTGCCTAAATTTTAGGAGCTGCCTCGTATGGGCCAACAGGCCTTCTGCAGTTGCCTTTGTTCTTATGTTATGTTCACATTAGCTACCTTCCATGACTCTGGCACTCTGCCTGACTCTATTGATTTATTAAATATGGTAGACAGTGGCTCGGAAAGCTCCTCTTTGCATTCTTTAAGCACCCTGGCAAACACTTCATCCGGCCCTGGGGATTTGTTTGGTTTTAGTTTTACTAATTGTTTAATTACATCCTCCCTGGTAACTACTAAACTAGTCAACCTGTCCTCATCCTCACCCACATAGACTTGTTCGACTGAAGGCATATTGTTAAGTTCTTCTTTAGTAAATACAGATATAAAATATTTGTTAAAAATACTACTCATCTCCTTATCATTATCCGTTATTTGACCTGTCTCAGATTTTAATGGACCTATCCTTCCCCTAGTCTTAGTTCGATATAACTGAAAAAACCCTTTAGGATTTGACTTTGCTTGCTCTGCTATGCGAACTTCATAGTTTCTTTTTGCTTTCCTAATCTCTTTTTTAACATTTCTAACCAGTTGTATGAATTCCTGTTTTAAACTGACGTCCCCATTCTTGATCGTTTTGTACCAAGCTCTCTTTTTACCTATAAGGTTCTTTAAATTATTAGTTATCCACTTTGGGTCATTAGTATTCGATCTATTCAATTTGTATGGTATACTACGTTCCGTTGCTTTGTTTAGAATATTCTTAAATAAGTTATATATTAAATCAACATCGAAATCCTCTTTTACGTCACTTATCGCTGGGTTCATGTCTCGCTCTAAGACCGGCCCACACCCCATACCCAAGACTTTCCAATCTATTTGACCCAAAAAATTTCTTAGGCTATTAAAATCAGCTTTTCGAAAATCTGGCACTAACAGAATTTTTTCCTACAGGTCTATTCCATTCTATGCTAAATCTGATTACTTTGTGATCACTGTTCCCTAGCTCACTCCCTATTTCGATGTCATTAATTTGTGTTTCCCTGTTAGTTAACACTAAATCTAAAATATTATTTTCCCGCGTTGGTTCCTTAATGTGTTGCGTAAGAAAGCAATCGTCAATTAATTCTAGAAAATCTTCTGCTTCACTATTCCCTGTTTTGTTCACCCAGTTTATTCCACTAAAATTAAAGTCACCCATGACATAAATACTGTTAGATCTAGATGCTCTAGATATTTCATCCCATAGCCATAACTTTCATCCCATTTCATGAAGCCATAACGTTTGGAGTTATAAATATTTTGCATATAAATTTGGCACATATTTGGATGGCCCCCATTCAAAAAATGTTTTACAGTAAACTATACTCTTGAACAATATTTTTCTCACTGGCAATTGAAAGTTATATGCCATTATATGCCAAATATAATATGCATTATATTGGTAATCATTGATGAGTATCTCTTAACTTCTTGTTTTGTAACTAGGCAAATTCTATTTTCAATTTTTCATAATCGTGTTTCTTGTTACGGTAATTGTTTTATTAACACTTTGGCGCACTGTACAGTATGCCACTTGTGGGCCAGGGGTTGTTTAATCTTTTGGCAGTTAGTTACTTAGTGAGGAGAGGACTCAAGATGGCTCAAAATGCTCAGAATACTCACACAAATTTATATGAATGTAATATTTTGGAATCTTATAAAACAAAAATTGTATGACTAAAAATTCTCCTTCTTTCCCATCAACAGGTCTTCCTCACTGGGCTTGCTCGGCTTTTGTGTTACTGTGAGGGTGCCATCATCGTTTACCCTTCAAGACTGACTCATGCTGGCATTGCATTTGTGGACTTCCCTTCACAGTAAAGAGTCCTTCTCCATATGGTGATTGTCCAGGGCAAGCAGGGTGTGACTGCCATCTTGGAGAAGCAGGGTCTTTTAATATGAAGAATCTTCCGTCTTCCCTACTTACGCCAGTTTGTGCCAGCCTTGCATTCTTGTTACTTCATGGCCCTTGGGCCTTTTTTATTTATTTTACCTAATAATTTTTTTTATTAATACCCGTGTTTCACAAGAGATCCTTAACATTTTAAGCACCAATTGTATTGACTAATGTACGTCTTGTAACCTTTAAGACATAGATAGACAAGACACAGATAAATGAGTGAATAACACTGAGTGACTAGGTTAGGGCGAGGAACATAGTACAGTGTCTGACTTTGGAAGAATGCCTACTGTTTTAGAAACCTTATTGCTATGATCATAATCGTTTTGGTTAAAAAGCATTTGTTGTCACTCCTACACTGTGGCTTGTTGAGCTTGAAACCTTTGCTCCTTGTTCGTGTTACATCTGACCTTTTGAAGAAATTGTGTGAATCAATATCCTCCAAATTGTTCAGTATTTTAAAGGTTTCGCTCTATTACTCTCTCATTTGCATATATCTAAGCATATAGATTAGATTTTTTATTCAGGTAAAGGTACATACATTGCAGATGAGTTACAAAGGGAAAGACAATGGCTAGAGTTCACTAGCTCTATTGGAAGAGAAACGTCTGCAAGACAAGTGTGGGCAAAAATTCAGGTAGCTAAGGGGAGCAGAGCCCGGCCTGCGGCTCACAACGACCCCCAACGGCTTCATTTTGTATCTTCTCCAACTTGCCCATCCTACCTTTACCAAAACAAGAAATGACAGGTGCAGCATAATCAATAAGAAATCTTACAGTACTCAAGTACATCATTCGTAGCACAGGGACTCCCACTCCTTTCCACAGCATGCCAAGGCCTTCAGAGGTTGTAATTTCTTCCGACATTGACCCAACAGTCTGTTCATCTCAGTTTCCAAACTCTCATGGGTATATCCAACATATATGCCTAAATATTTATATATATATATATTAACTCTCTCTATATTTTTACCGTTTATTTCCAATATAATGGGCCTCCGACTTCTACATTCAAACTTTAGTTTTGTCTTCATTAACCACCAGTCCCATGTGGTGACACAGGTTTCCGAAATTGTCCAACACTGTTTGAACCTTTGAAATATCTTTGCCCTGAAACAAAATATCATCGGCATATATGATTGGAGTTACCCAATTTGAGTATTTCTCAGATGCTATCTTATTCATTAGTACATTAAACAGGGAGAGACTCAACACTCCTCCCTGAGGTGTGCAGAGTTCTTGACCTTGATACCTTGAACCATACAACCTTGATACCACACCTGAGCCTTCCTTTCCTGAAGATAATCCCCTATCCAGCGCAATAATCTCCCTTCAACACCAAGACCAGCTAATTCATATAAAATAACCTCTTTGTTGGCTTTATCAAAAGCTCCTTATAAATCAATAAGAATTCTATAATAATCATTACCATTAACTAGACATTTAATAATACAGTCAGAGGTACTTTTTCCTCTGAGGAACCCGAAAAATTATTAGACAGCTGATCACCTATTATATACAAAAGTTTATTTAAAATGATCCTCTCCATCATTTTACAAAAACACGAGGTTAAAGACACAGGTCTGTACTCTCCATTGGCTTTAGGGATAAGGATGATCATAGTTTTTTTTCATTTACTGGGAATATTGCCCTCTATAACTAATATTAAAGAGGTCTAACAGCGGGCTTTTCGTCATAATGGCAAGTTCATTAAGTATTTCATAAGTTACTCCATCCTCCCCAGGGGCGGTAGATTTCCCAACTTTAATCGCCGTTATTAGTTCTTCTCTGGTAATACCTGTGCAAGTGACATCACCACTGTTACCTCCTGTAAGTATAAAATCCTTTCTTAGATCTTTCCAAGAATCTAATGACTCTCGTTACAGCGGTAATGAACTAAGTTTGGCAGCTTCCGCCCATTTATTTACGAGCCCATTTGCAATTCCTTACGGGTCAGGATGTGCAACCCGTAAAATTATGCTTTTTACCCCTTATTTTATTTACGTCTTGCCAGATTTCCTTCAAGTTTCTGTTACTCCCAACTTTCTCTGCAAACTCCTGCCAATACTTGCTCCTAATTTCCTTTCTCTTCTCCCCACACTTTTCTGGGGGGATGCTTTTCTATACCAGATGTTTTCCGGTTCGTTAATCCATTAACGTTCCAAGATAATATTATCAATCTACTTTCATCCATGATTAATAATAAAACTACCTTTGCCCTGTCCGTCACATTCCATGAGATACGAGAGTACCTTAGAAACTTCCTTCCAACTCCCTAATATTTTTTCTTTCTCCTCACTTGCACAACTACTACTAACATCGAAGGTAATAGTATTCATATCTATTTTCTTTGTTATTTCTGTATACCGTTTGACTTTAACGAAGGTACCCCCCAGGTGTAGGGAGGAATGATCTTTTCCAGGTATATTTTGAAAATCAGCACAGTTTTACCACGTACCGCTTTGGTGGGTAGGCGGTTCCATGAGTTAATAACTCTGTGGTGTGAAAAAGTATCTCCTGTAACTGGTAACTGGCTATTCAGACGAAGGACTTCGGGTAGATGTAGTTTACATGGACCTGAACAACGATCGTAGTCTGCTGTCTGCTCTGTGTCGAGGCTGTAGCGTCTTGGGTCGATTAGAACTGTACACGTCGAGTGCTACATTCTTGACTGGAGATTGTACTGTGTGCTATTCGATTAATTGATGAAGATTAAGCCACCCAAGAGGTGACACGGGCATGAATACCCCGTAAGTGGTGGCCCTTTTGAGCCATTACCAGTATCAAAAGATGATACTGGAGATCTGTGGAGGCGCAACTGCACCCTGCGTGACGGGAGATGGCTCCCGGACCAAATGGTGACCAAATGGTGTGTGCTATTCTGATTTATTTATAAAGATTAAGCCACCCAAGAGGTGGCACGGGCATGAATAGCCCGTAATGTGCTATTCTCAAGTCGCTTGCTTATGTACGGTGACTACACCTCACAGTAAGATATAGAAGGGTGGAAAACCGTTACCTGTAAATAGGGATAGGATTAATGCTTGTGTAATTAGTTATGCCATTATGATGATGAGATAATGGAGTATAAGGATTACTCGATCACTACATCACCTTCAACTATTACTAGGGGAACTATTCCATGGTCCAGCGATTTTCTGAAAAGGAGTTTCACTGGCAAGCATAGTGAATTAAGAGCATAAGAATAAAGGTAACTGCAGAAGGCCTATTGGCCCATACGAGGCAGCTCCTATCTATAACCACCCAAACCCACTCATATACATGTCCAACCCACGCTTGAAACAATCGAGGGACCCCACCTCCACCACGTTACGCGGTAATTGGTTCCACAAATCAACAACCCTGTTAGGATTGCCTCGTATGGGCCAATAGGCCTTCTGCAGTTACCTTTGTTCTTATGTTACCAAACCAGTATTTACCAAAGTCTTTCCTAAATCTAAACTTATCCAATTTATACCCATTGTTTTGTGTTCTGTCTTGTGTTGATACTTTTAATACCCTACTAATATCCCCTTTGTTATGTCCATTCATTCACTTGTAAACCTCTATCATATTACCCCTAACTCTTCGCTTTTCCAGTGAATGCAATTTAAGCTTTGTTAATCTTTCTTCATATAAAAGATTTCTAATTTGGGGAATTAACTTAGTCATCCTACTCTAGACACGTTCAAGTGAATTTATATCCATTCTATAATATGGCGACCAAAACTGAACTGCATAATGTAAATGGGGCCTAACCAGAGCAAGATATAGCTGAAGAACCACACCAGGTGTCTTGTTACTAACACTTCGATTAATAAATCCCAGTGTCCTATTTGCCTTATTACGAGCATTCATGCATTGATCCTTTTGTTTTAAATTCTTACTAATCATAACTCCCAGATCCCTTTCACAATCTCAACACCATCTAGCTCGTATCTTGTAACTATTATCATTACCTAGTCTCAAAACTTTACATTTATCACCATTAAACTGCATCTGTCAATCTTTTGACCATTTCAAAACCCTATTTAGATCAACTTGAAGTGATAGTAAGTCTTCTTCCGTGTTAATTTCCCTACCTATTTTTGTATCATCTGCAAATTTGCAAATGTTGCTACTCAACATAGGAACACAAGAACACAAGAACAAAGGCAACTGCAGAAGGCCCACCGGCCCATACGAGGCAGCTCCTACCTACAATCTCCCAATTAATTTGCCAGTTCCTTTACGACTTGGGACTTAAATCCATTTACACTTTGGGCTTCTGAGTCTTTTAGTTTGTCAATGCTCTTCCTGATTGTGTCGCGTGTAATTGGTATTTCTCTTAATTCATTCTCTTTAACTCCAACAAACATTTGTGTTGGTGATGGGATGTCATTCAAGCTTTCTAGTGTGAACACTGATGTTAGGTATTCATTGAGAGTGTTTGCCGCCCTTTTATCATACAACTTAACATTGTTAGTCTCATCTTTTATGGGTCCTACGGAGTCAGTTCTTTGTTTTGGTTTTACTTCGTGTATATTTGCCAGAAACGCTATGCGTATTAGTGGCTTTAGGTATTGTATTTTATTGTATGTTACTGGTGGCAGACTCTTCGTGGAATGGCAGGGGGACAGTAGCAAGGAAGACAACTTTTGCGAAGTATGTGAATTTCCTTAGATCTTCAATCAATGTTTCTAAAGACACTGAAGCTTCTTAATATCGCAAATTCTAGCAAAAACTAATTATTTGTCAATTTTTTTTGTAAGCAATAAGCATTAATTACCTAATTGTAGCACAAGCTTCTGTTCGCCAATTTTAACCCATTACGGATAATGTACAATATTTATATTCTTAAATTGGTATTTCTCTTAATTCATTCTCTTTAACTCCGACAAACATTTGTGTTGGTGATGGGATGTCATTCAAGTTTTCTAGTGTGAACACTGGTATTAGGTATTTAGGTATTGTATTGTATGCTAGGAGAAAATTCTGTTAAAGTGCCAGATTTTCGAAAAGCTGATTTTAATAGCCTAAGAAATTTTTTGGGTCAAATAGATTGGAAAGTCTTGGGTATGGGGTGTGGGCCGGTCTTAGAGCGAGACATGAACCCAGCGACAGGTGATGTAAAAGGGGATTTCGATGTGGATTTAATATATAACTTATTTAAGAATATTCTAAACAAAGCACAGGAACGTAGTTTACCATTCAAATTGAATAGATCGAATACTAATGACCCAAAGTGGATAACAAATAATTTAAAGAACCTTATAGGTAAAAAGAGAGCTTGGTACAAAAGGATTAGGAATGGGGAAGTCAGTTTAGAACAGGAATTCATACAAGTGGTTAGAAATGTTAAAAAAGAGATTAAGAAAGCAAAAAGAAACTGTAAAGTTCGCATAGCAGAGCAAGCAAAGCAAAGTCAAAAGTTTACAAGATACGAGCTAGATGGTGTTGTGATTGCGAAGTCGGATTGCGAAAGGGATCTGGGAGTTATGATTAGTAAGAATTTAAAACAAAAGGATCAATGCATAAATGTTCGTAATAAGGCAAATCGGACACTTGGATTTATTAATCGCAGCGTTAGTAACAAAACACCTGGTGTGGTTCTCAAGCTATATCTTGCTCTAGTTAGGCCCCATTTAGATTATGCAGTTCAGTTTTGGTCGCCATATTATAGAATGGATATAAATTCACTTGAACGTGTCCAGCGTAGGATGACTAAGTTAATTCCCCAAATTAGAAATCTTTCATATGAAGAAAGATTAACAAAGCTTAAGTTGCATTCACTGGAAAGGCGAAGAGTTAGGGGTGACATGATAGAGGTTTACAAGTGGATGAATGGACATAACCGGGGGGATATTAATAGGGTATTAAAAGTATCAACACAGGACAGAACACGAAACAATGGGTATAAATTGGATAAGTTTAGATTTAGGAAAGACTTGGGTAAATACTGGTTCAGTAACAGGGTTGTTGATTTGTGGAACCAATTGCCGCGTAACATTGTGGAGGTGGGGTCCCTCGATTGTTTCAAGCACGGGTTGGACAAGTATATGAGTGGGATTGGGTGGTTATAGAATAGGAGCTGCCTCGTATGGGCCAATAGGCCTTCTGCAGTTACCTTTGTTCTTATGTTCTTATGTTAAATCCTAAAGTTTTTTTTCAGTTATATCGAACTAAGACTAGGGAAAGGATAGGTCCATTAACATCTGAGACAGGTCAAATAACAGATAATGACAATTGATTGATGAGGATTAAGCCACCCAAAAGGTGGCACGGGCATGAATAGCCCGTAAGTGGAGGCCCTTTTGAGCCATTACCAGTATCAATAGATGATACTGGAGATCTGTGGAGGCGCGACTGCACCCTGCGTGACGGAAGATGTCTCCCGGACCAAGTGGTGACCAGATGGTGATAATGACAAGGAGATGAGGCAAATATAAGCTTTCACTGGTATCTTATCTGGATTGCCAGTGAGAAGTAAGGCTCCTGTGTAATCGACACCAATGGTCTCAAAGGGACGAAGATGAACTACTCTTTCTTCAGGGAGTGGTGGAGGTCCTGGGTAAGGATACACTCGAGCGTCGTGTCTTTTGCAGATCACATAGAATTTAGTAATTGATTTGACTGTTTGACGACCTTGTGGAAGCCAATATTTTTGTCTAAGGTCGGTGAGAGTGTCTAACACTCCTCCATGCAAAGTACCATATTGATGGTGATGTAAAACTAGAAGTTTGGTGATAATGTGGTGACGTGGTAGAAGGATCGGATTCTTGGTATCCAAATCCATTTTTGCATGAAGCAAACGTCCTCCACACCTTAATCTATTTTGATTGTTGGCATCATACCAGATACCTAGAGACTTATGTAATTTATCTGGAAGATTTTCATATTCGCTTCCATATGTCTCTTGCTGTGCACGTTTGATCCAGTAGAGGATAGGATTGGGAAACTCATGTCTGATTCCTATCTTAGCAAGAAAGTCAAACACATGTGCTGTCACTCTTAATAACTTACTCAAGTTGGAATAATTGTGAGGATTAATAGCTAAGATTCGATGAGGTTCTGGTTCTTTCATGGGAGTAGTGATATTGGTCACTATGACTTGTGGCTTTTGTTTGGGCCACTGACCACCAACAAGCCATGAAGGTCCATTAAACCACATCGAAGACTTGATAAGTTGCTTTAGTGTTAATCCTCGAGATAAATAATCTGCAGGATTGTCCTTAGTAGGAACATGTCTGAATTTATATCTAGCAGATAATTCATGAATTTCCCTAACACGATTACTGGCGTAGGGAGTTTTATTATTGTTGTCTTACCCATTGTAAGACTGCCTCATTGTCTGACCACACAACAATCTCACCAAAGTGGATATTATTGAGTGTCCCGGCCAGGCAATGAGCCAATCTGACTCCCACCAGCAATGCAGTCAACTCCATTTGAGGTAAAGATCTCTTCTTAATGGGAGCAACTCTTGATTTAGATGTGAGCAAAATTGATTGTGCACTATTAACTAAGTAGGCTACAGCGCCATACGCTTTGCCAGAGGCATCGCAAAAAACGTGCAAATTTGTGGGCAAGTTTGGTCCTGAAGCATTACGAGGAAATTTCAAAACACCTAATTGATTGAAATCCGTTGTATCTGCCATTTATCTTGCAACTCAATTGGCAACGGATCATCCCATCCCATATGTTTCTGCCAGCATTCCTGCATTAGGAGTTTGCCCTTTATTAATATAGGACTAAGTAAGCCTAAAGGGTCAAATGATTGACTGACATACGAGTAATTTTCTCATGGTAAGGGATGAATTATCGGTTTGTACTGACTTGACATTCATCTCGTCAGTACTTGTGTTCCATTCCACACCCAGAACTTTTGATTGATTAGGTACCTGATAACCTGGAAACTCTTTCTCGATTAACTGGTTTAATGATTTATTATTTGAGGCCCATGATTGTAGTGGCATATTGGCTCCTAATAACTCACGGTTAGCCTCATGGCAGATTTCTACCAAATTGGATTGATCATTTGTAGTTCCCTGGAAATTGTCGACATACAAGTTGTCACTGATTTCTGCCTTATAAGGGCTATTTGACTTCCTCAAATGTGTATCTAATGTTGCTTGCAGTAGAAACGGGGAGGAAGTCGCTCCGAATAGCACTGAGGCAAAACGATAAGTTATGATATCACTGTTAGGATCCAGTGGGTCCTTAATCCAGAGAAACTTGGTGTAATTACGATCCTCTTCTTGTAAGCCTACTCTAAGGAAAGTTTTACTGATATCAGCAGTATAAGCAAAAATACCAGTACGGAATCGTAATAACACATCATGTAGCCTTTGTGTTAGGCTAGGTCCCGTTTGGAGACATTCATTCAAAGACACACTGCTTGGCTTCACTTTAGCACTACAGTTGAAGACAATACGTATTGGTATTGACAATGAATCTTTCACCACAGCGTGGTGGGGTAAATAGTGACCTATTTTCCGGTCAACATTATAAACAACTTTGATAAATTTACTGTTGAGTTGTTGTTGGATTAGTTGATGATACATGTTCAGTTTGTCTGGCTGCTTCTGCAGTCATGTTAATTGAGACTGTAATTGTGAGGCTGCCATAAAATAATTAACTGGAAGTTGTGGATGATTCAACTTCCATGGTAGTCTCACCCAGTATTGTTTATCTTTATAGACAACTGTATCCAGATATTGCTGGTAAGTCCACATATCATCAGGGCTTGGTTGTTCAGGGATAATACCTAAAGTGTCTAAATCCCACAGACGATGTACAGGTGGATCAGACTCAATATCTTCAGATATTTCTCTGAAATGTAGGGGTGACTGTTCCAAGCCTAGTCACGCCACTATTGTATTGTTAGATTGTTGGTTGGTTGACGCTGGATTTTGTTGGAAAAGCACCGGTCCAGTAAGCAACTTGCCTCCAGCAGATGACAACAAATTCATTCCGTGTTGTCTGGTGCATCCCGTTATAAATTTATAATAATGGTCAGCGCCTATAAGTATTCCAACATCAGTGAGGCAGTCAGAATTTATTTTGTAGTCTGCTAGCCTCATGCGGTTTCATTTAAGATATCTCGCAGTGCGAGCTAATCCTGTGACCTGCAGGTCTGTAGGAAGTTTATCTACTACTACCGCTTGTATTGGACTAGTGGGAAATCCAAGTCTCACTAATACCTTAACTACTTGGTATTCACGAGGTCCACTATTAGTCAAGAATCCAGAAATATTCAATCTCACACTTTTGGCAGGTTTTAATTTTAACTGCTCGACTAATTGTTGTGTAATGAAGGTTTTCTGTGATCCTTGATCAAAAAGACCTCTAGTGTTAACTCTAGATTTCCTGTTAATTAATCTAAGTTGAGCTGTAGGCAGAGTGGTATTATTGCCTGACTCAGTAGCAAGTACATTTATTTCTTGATGTACCTTGCAATATTGTACTGTGGTAGAATTCGTGGAATTCGTCCCAGTTGTCATGGATTGGGTAGAAGTTTTTCTACATAAGGCATAATGATGTATACCTTTGTTGCATCTACTGCATGAACGTAGTTGCACTACACATTTACTGGGATCATGAGAGCCCATGCACTTGGTGCACCTGTGTATTTCTTGTAACCGTTTAATCCTGGTATTAAAGTTAGGATAAACAGTGCATTGGTAGGTGGCATGTCCTTGACTACAGAACAGACACCTTATCTCTCTGGATGACTTTGTTCCTTTAGTAGACAAGTCATTGGTTACACCAGAAGGAGATACTGAATAAGTACCTACATTACCACTCCCCTTTCCAGTGGATTGAGCAGTCCTAGGTTTAAATTTATTAGACTTATTTAAACTCGTTTTGGGTTTGACTGAAGTGTCAATATGAGCTGAGTTACGATGGGAGTTAGTAGAAAAGTTTGAAACACTTTTCCCATCTTGGTTGACTCTTTGTCTTTCGACTAAGGTATGTAGACCTTCTGTAATTTATTTCATGGTCAGAAAGGTTTTATTGTACATAGTACACAATTTATCTAAGGTTTCTCTTGGCAATTTTCGCCTAACAACTACTTTGGTCATCCATTCAGCTGTCTGAATTTGGACTTTAAGGCTTAAGGCCTTGAGTAAAGATTCTAACTCTAGCCTGAAAGTTTGGAGAGAATCTGTAGTATTGTTAGCAGATGGTAAATCTAGTAATTTTTGAACTAAGACAGTAATAGTTCTCTCCTTGTTATCGTAGTTGGTTTTGAGCAATTGAACAGCTAGGGGAGTAACCATCACTGGTCAGTGTTTTATTAGAGATTACTTTCAAGGCTTCATTTCGTAACAAGCCTTGTAAATAAGTGAATTTGGTTGTTTGAGGAATGTTGACTTTAGAGTCTACTGCATCCACGAATTTACTCCAGAAATCATCCCAACTTTCATTCTCGTTACCAGAGAATGTGGGTATGTTGATTTGAGGTAATTTGACATCAGGATCTGTATGTGCAGTAGAAGTTATTGTTAATTTGTTTTTAGCAATTTGCTTTTTAAAGGGTTGAAGCTTAACCTGTATATCATCTTCATACTTGGCTAAGTCATTTACAACATCCTCAAGTTCACTATTACCTATAGAAGTTGAGTGAAGTTCTGTCAAATACAGATTCATATGTTGCTTAATATGGGCGAATTTGCTTTCAGCAACTTGAAAAAAATCTTCTAATTCTAAGTAGTCAACAGGTGACTGTTGTGACAGATTTTGACATTTAGTAATCTGTCGGGTCAAATGACCTTTCAGACCGATAAGGGTCCTTTTAATTTTTCCAGCCGTTTCCATCTTGGTGGGTAAAGGCTGGTTTGACAGTAAATAGTTGTTACTGAGGTAACTGGGATATTGACTCATTCAATGGAGTTCAATATCAATAATAATAGCCTAATATATTTGAATAGACTACACTACCTCTTTCAGAGGTTAATTTACCTACCTAACAAGAAATAACTAATTATTCTGAGTAGTGCTTGAACTTCACCATTAACTTTCGTCCGGCTAGCTCATCTTTATCACCATTAGATGTAATGGTGATCATTCAGCAGCACTCAAAATGTATACACACAAAATAATGAGTACAAGAATAAATAATATGGATATACTCTAATCAGAGTTATCTTAAGGTTTAATCCCACCCTTGATAGGGTCAGTACAAATGAATAATATGTACTACTAACTAGCTCAAGCCTAGTCGTGAGAATTTCTACCTAAGAAACTACAAATTTATTTAGTCTGTGTTTGTGCCAAATTCAGCACAATCACAGCCTAAATTCCTACCTAATAAAGGTTGGCAAAGATTATTGTGGTGCAGTAATGTGAATATATAGTTGTTCTGTATTTTTGTTTTTTTTGGATTTTATAGTTTATATATAAGTGCCACTTGCACACACAAGTGAAAAACAATTATGTACAGTTAATTTTGGCTTGCTAGCCACAGCCGTTTGTGATAATTCATTGTGTTGATCATTTTGTCAACTACATGTGACCTAGACTCACCTGACAGGCGTACACCATCTCTTGCCAGGTTTTGCCTGTATGGTCTGGCTGTAAATTGGATATAAGTGGCATCCAATCGTACTCGTTTTTTCAGCCTGAAGTTTATGTATTTGGCAGCTCTTTGGTAATATTCCGGTGTTACTCCCCAACGATTATCATTACTCAGTTGGCGAGGTTCCACTAATGTGAATACTACCGAATTGCTGATGAGTTTAAATGAAGAAATTATGGTTTTAAGGTGATTAATCACCTCAGCTGGATGACGAGTAGGATGGATGTCATTACCACCTAAGTATATAATGGTTAGATGGTGAGGCCACTCTAACGCAGGTGTTAGTGTGGAATTGTTATAAAAGTTATGAGCTGTTGCTCCTGGTGACCTAAAGATTCTTACTTCAGTATGAGGTATAGGTCTAAGTGTTGTGGGTAATTGACTGTGTCCCACTAGTGCTACCTTATACATGAGGTGTAAGTTGCAATGAATTGGTGTGAATTAGGCTAACCTGTGTGTTACGCTGTCGGTAGACACGATTAATTAATGGGGTTAGTCTAGACAACTTCACACGGTGATTAGTTATTACTAATTAGTATGTATATATTTTTATTTATGTTTATCCGGTTCGATAAGGACCATAATGTGGGATTTCTGGGCTTGACTCAATTTATTTAATTATTAAATTAATGAAATTAATTACAAAGGACCACCCACTTTTAAGAAAAGAGGGAAACTAATAAAACGTGATCATTAGAAACACAAAGAAGAACCAGTGTCTATGGCTAAATATTAGAAAGCATAATCACTTAAATAATTAATGGGCTGTATGGTTAATTAACTAAAGTCAGAGCCTCAAACACCTACATTGGGGGGTATAGCTAGAACTTCATATACGTCTAGGAACTAGTGTGGTTCGTACACCAGTTCATTATTTGATAAATAATATTATGACCAAATAATAAAGAATCAATAGGCGATTACCAATGGAAATTATAAAGATTATTAGCATTAGAAAGCAATCATCTAAATAAACACATATTATCTCCAGTGTACATGACGAGTATTCAATTAGATAGAATCATGAACAAATAACAAAAATTGGAGTAATTAAATGTGTACAAAAAGTCTTAGCTTTAAGACGATTTCTATGACGTCATTCACGCCTCGTCCTCGTGATCTCAGGAATTCCACGTAGAAGCCCTTAGAGGTGAATAACATGAATGTAGGTAACAGCTCGTTGACTCCTCACATACGAGCTGTAATTTAAGGGATATTAAGTAGCATTGAACTAGGCTACTTAAATCTCAATATTCATGATATATAAAATTAAAATTAGTGCAGTACTAACGTTGAATTTTTTGTAGTCGTTCGATATAACGACAGGCTGCCCACGACATATACAATCTCTAATGATGTATCAAAAAAGAACTATATAATTATCGGAAGGTGCAAATTATGCTGAACCCTGCTGGTATCGCATCTCAGTCTCAAACTTCCACAATGTCCTACACGTGGTTGAGAGCTTGGCTTGAATATCGACGCGTTATTAGTTGAACGAGCACTGCAGATCACGTAGAACAATAATAATTCATTCTGGGTTGAGTATCAGTGTAATTCTTGCTGATAATCTCAACGTCACGTGTCTCAGGCTCTGACACCACAACTTTTGTTGCTCAATTCCGCAACACGAGTACACCACACACACACACAATGGCGTCTCTCCTCCCTCTTCAACCCGCGTCCCCGCATTCACCACAGAAATTATTTATCACGAATAATATTATTTCGCGCAATTGTGGCTGAAAGACTTTAATAAAGACTGGGTTGTAATTCTAGGGATTTAAATATTATTACTTTCTCGTCTTATGGTGGTAAACAAGAAATGGAGAAGATTTTAGTTTTCTCCATGGCATTCACGCGTGACGGTAAATTTCTTACTTGATAACAATTGTAACTAAAAACTCTCGATTTAGAATTATCTGGGAGTTATGTTATTCATAAATAATTATCACACGGAATACTGATGATTTTAGAGAATCACATTCAGTTCTCTAACACACTGGTTATAAATGTGTTTAACGAGATATAATCTGACGCAATACTGGTGCTTGGTTTCGTAAGAATTCCAGTATCCATATGCAGATATAATGGTTAGCTTATGTGAACATTACTGTTAGTAAGTTTTAGTAACTACTGTAATTAGTATATTTTAATACTGATTTATTATAATACAATAGTATTGTATTAGTGTTGGAAATTTCCAACAGGGTAGGAAGGACTGGTCATGTTTAAAAGCAAGGCAAGGTTAGGCTAGGCAAGACTAGGTAAGGGTATACTGGGATAGGCTTGGCTACGGTAGGCTAGGAAGAGGTAAACTAGGATAAGCAAGGCTGTGCAAGCACTATGCACAGCTAGAACTAACTATGCTAAGATGGTTTAAGCTGGGCTAGGTTAGGATAAGCTGGGCCATGCAGGGCCATGATTGACCAGTGGAGTCTAATGGTCTAACCTTCTAGCTAGTTTGCTGACCTAAGAGTGTAAATGCCTAGCCCCTAACCTGAGATATATACAAGAGTTGTTACATTCTTGTACACGTAGTGTTTCGGGCAGGTCCCTGGAATACGATCCCCGCCTCGAAGAATCGTTTTTTCATCCAAGTACACATTTTACTGTTGCGTTAAACAGAGGCTACAGTTAAGGATTTGCGCCCAGTAAATCCTCCCCGGCCAGGATACGAACCCATGACATACCGCTCGCGGAATGCCAGGCGAGTGTCCTACCACTACACCACCTGCTGCAATATTATTATACAAGAAATATTAGTTATTATAATCTGTTACGGCCCTCTCGGGTCGCAACTGGGTTCTTACTCTGATGTTGTTAGAGGAAGGGTATCCGGCCCCAAGCCAGTAGTGGCTTTCAAGGGATGTGATCTGTAACGCAAGTAAATTAAAAGGGGAAGGGAAATAAAGTCAAAAACTTAATATAATATAATGACCGCCACCAATAAATAATACATAAAAAGATTACACGGGGGAAGGGGTATAAACACTTATTTACACTGTCGCCTTCTTCTGAAGACTCTGGATCCTCTCGGTGTCAAGCCCTCGGTGCTCTCATGGCCTCACGACGAATTCTTCAAGAAGCTGAGTCTACCTCGGCCACAGGCTAGCCAAAACGCAGTTCCACTGGGGGCACCGCCGTGGAGGCCGTCAACCACAAGTCCAGCAGACTGCTGGCAGGTTCCGGATCAGCAACGCTGGTCAGGCCACTCCACGAGCGATACTAGGGTTGCACCCTAGTCAGGAGCCTCGTGTGATACCACAGATCACTCTCCTGTCCACAATACCCCAGTGGTCAATCGTCTCCACCAGTCAGTCCCGGGTATGACAATCCTCAACTGCCGCTTCACAAGCAGGGTATTACCACAGTGTTCATCCGGGAGGCGACTCACAGCTGCTGCAGCAAAACACCTGGTGTCGAGACGGCTGCCTTGGGTAGACTGACTCAACTTCCCTTACAGCAGTCCCAGGTCGACTCTGTAAGCAGACACGTCATCAATAACAGGTACACACTAAAGCACCTCACTTACAGGCTCAGACACAAACGCCCGACATATCCACTCCATAGATGGCGTTGTCGTCTGAGCACCACCTCGCCAGAGGTCAGCAGCGGCTGTGTTGTGAGCTGAACAGGACTGGAAACTGGCCCTCGTAGCCAGTACACCCCTAAAAGAGATGGTAATATTAGCCTTCTGTGCTAATATTAGCCTAGCCAGCCTTATTTGCTGGCTAGGGTTCGAGTCTCCTGGTGGGAAAGTGTTCTAAAGTTGTATACTTCACTCTCGTGTTTAGGAGAGTTGTGCCTTAAGCATAGACACTGTGTCTTCCCATATTAACAGGGACTTGATGAAATTAACGTCTAAATGACCCCTCACTTGCTCTAGTGCTCTTGGGAGGTGGTGATCTTTGGTGTATTTAAATACTCCGAAATTACCATCTCTTTTAGGGGTCTGAGCAGGTGGTGGAGAGGGTTAAGGCGTACCTGTTATGCCAGTTGCTGGAAGGCTTCTGTGCTGGCTAGGGTTCGAGTCTCCTGGTGGGAAAGTGTTCTAAAGTTGTATACTTCACTCTCGTGTTTAGGAGAGTTGTGCCTTAAGCATAGACACTGTGTCTTCCCATATTAACAGGGACTTGATGAAATTAACGTCTAAATGACCCCTCACTTGCTCTAGTGCTCTTGGGAGGTGGTGATCTTTGGTGTATTTAAATACTCCGAAATTACCATCTCTTTTAGGGGTCTGAGCAGGTGGTGGAGAGGGTTAAGGCGTACCTGTTATGCCAGTTGCTGGAAGGCTTCTGTGCTGGCTAGGGTTCGAGTCTCCTGGTGGGAAAGTGTTCTAAAGTTGTATACTTCACTCTCGTGTTTAGGAGAGTTGTGCCTTAAGCATAGACACTGTGTCTTCCCATATTAACAGGGACTTGATGAAATTAACGTCTAAATGACCCCTCACTTGCTCTAGTGCTCTTGGGAGGTGGTGATCTTTGGTGTATTTAAATACTCCGAAATTACCATCTCTTTTAGGGGTCTGAGCAGGTGGTGGAGAGGGTTAAGGCGTACCTGTTATGCCAGTTGCTGGAAGGCTTCTGTGCTGGCTAGGGTTCGAGTCTCCTGGTGGGAAAGTGTTCTAAAGTTGTATACTTCACTCTCGTGTTTAGGAGAGTTGTGCCTTAAGCATAGACACTGTGTCTTCCCATATTAACAGGGACTTGATGAAATTAACGTCTAAATGACCCCTCACTTGCTCTAGTGCTCTTGGGAGGTGGTGATCTTTGGTGTATTTAAATACTCCGAAATTACCATCTCTTTTAGGGGTCTGAGCAGGTGGTGGAGAGGGTTAAGGCATACCTGTTATGCCAGTTGCTGGAAGGCTTCTGTGCTGGCTAGGGTTCGAGTCTCCTGGTGGGAAAGTGTTCTAAAGTTGTATACTTCACTCTCGTGTTTAGGAGAGTTGTGCCTTAAGCATAGACACTGTGTCTTCCCATATTAACAGGGACTTGATGAAATTAACGTCTAAATGACCCCTTACTTGCTCTAGTGCTCTTGGGAGGTGGTGATCTTTGGTGTATTTAAATACTCCGAAATTACCATCTCTTTTAGGGGTCTGAGCAGGTGGTGGAGAGGGTTAAGGCGTACCTGTTATGCCAGTTGCTGGAAGGCTTCTGTGCTGGCTAGGGTTCGAGTCTCCTGGTGGGAAAGTGTTCTAAAGTTGTATACTTCACTCTCGTGTTTAGGAGAGTTGTGCCTTATATATATATATATATATATATATATATATATATATATATATATATATATATATATATATATATATATATATATATATATATATTCATATATATATTCACTGCCCTATGCTTTATCCTAAACTGATGATTTTTTTTTTAAACTAGAAGCAGATGATTTCTGAATAGGTGATTTAGAAATGATAAGTTGTTACTGCTGTCGACCGTATTCACTCTGGTGTGTGATAACATGCACTACTGGTGGACGTGTGGTGACAGTCACTGCCAATGTGCGACCCATCCACATGTTTAAATAGTATTTTTGTAACTCTGTGTATCATAGTTAAAACATTGATATAAAAGGCGATTAGATAGTAGAATTTTATACTATTCACTTTTTTGAGTCCTAAAAAACGAAGCTAAAAACTAACTTAAATATTCCAAGCCCTAGTATAGAACATATATGTACTATATGAGGGCCCCAGATAGCGTGTATTAGGCCTAGGAAGGTTAGGTGAGATTAGTTTAGGTTGTCTTTACAACATAAATTCAAAACCGGTTCCGGTTTGTCCAAATATAATAGTAACAATTTCTACGTCTAATTGTTAATTACGTTAAATATGTATTATGGTTCTCATCGTTACTATTAGTACTAACTAGAGGGAAGGCTGGGCTGCAATGTGACAATGGCAAGTATAAACATAATACCCTGGAACAGTATACTTTATCCTATAGTTTAACTTTTGGTATCCAAATGAATGTAATTGATAACTGTAATACAACAATTTGCTCCATATGACAATGACATTAGGGAGAGAAATTTTATTCA
>NC_091194.1:34259706-34407133 GCF_040958095.1 Procambarus clarkii
CTCTCTCTCTCTCTCTCTCTCACTCTCTCTTTCTCTCTCTCTCTCTCTCCCTCTATCGGGCAAAACATGGATGGGACACGAACTCGGGCTTACGCACGCAGGATGTCAATCGCGGCTGGAACAATTTCAGAGGAAGAGGTGGAACAGGAAGCCGGGATGAAGGGAGTATTCCAGCAAATGTGGGAGGAATTCAGTGAAGAACTGAGGTTAATGAGGGAGAAAGTTGCCAACCTGCAGGTTGAACTAAGGGAAGCAAAGGAGGAGATAAGAAGCCTGAAGGAGACTTCTCCACAATACCAGACACAAACCGTGCCTCAGGGAGACAGGAATGCTACTGTGGAGGGGACCTCCACACCTCAGCTCTCATTTGCTGAAATACTTAAAACGAGCCCTGAAGCTAGGACTGCAGTTAAGGAAGTTGCCATGGAAGTGGCTTCCTCTCAGGAAGCGGCTAGATGTACCAGCCAGCTGATAGAGAGAAATAGAGCAGTAGTAGTAGCAGGCGTTAAGGAGCAAACAGGGACCAGACCAAAGGAGCGGAGAGATAAGGACAAAAACATGATTAAAGAGATCCTTAAAGAGGTAGGGATGGAGGGAGCTGAGCGAAATGTTGAAAAGGTTTTCAGGCTTGGAAAGTACAACAAGGACAGAGACCGAATGATAAAGGTGGTTTTCATGAGCGAAATCGCGAAAGAGGAACTATTAGAAAGGAAGTGCTGTCTAGCAGGTGGAGAGAAGTTCAAAAGAGTATTCTTGCAGAGGGATATGACAAGGGAAGAGAGAATGCAAGCAGCAGACGCGAGGAAGGAGCGCAGGGAGAGAGAAAGGAATCAGGGAGCCACACCCCCGATCCCTACAATCCCAGAGGGAAATGGGGAACCCTCCTCAAACAGTGCATTAGCCACAGGGAGTGCGGCACCACCCCATCATTCCAGCCAACAGACACCCTACCTGCCCCCCACTAAGTACCCACCTAAGGCACCCTCCCCCCCCACCCCTCTCCTCCCACTCACCCCCTCCTCCCACTCCCCCCCTCCCCCCAGGACCTCCCTTCTCCCCCATCCCCCAAGCCCGCCCTTCCGTCCCTCCCACCCACAAGCCCTCCATTCTCCCCCACCCCCCTAAGCTCCCCACTCTCCCCCACCCCACCTAAGCCTTCCCCTCTCCACCACTCCCCAAAACCCTCCCCCCCTTCCTCAACCACCTCAGCCTTCCCTTTCCCCCCACGCCCCCCAAGCCCTCCCCACTTTATTGCCCCCCCCCAAACCCCCCTTTCTCCCCCATCCCCCCACCCCCCTCAACCCTCCCCCTCTCACCCACCCCCCCAACCCTCCCCCCCCTCACCCACTCCCCCTACCCTCCCCCCCTCACCCACTCCCCCTACCCTCCCCCTCCCCCCCCTCACCCACTCCCCCTTCCCTCCCCCTCCCCCCCCTCACCCACTCCCCCTACCCTCCCCCTCCCCCCTACCCCCCTAAGCCCTTCCTCCTCCACCAGTCTCCCCATACCAGATCCTCCCAGCTCCCGCTCACCCCAGACCCCACAGGTCCTCCCCAGAGGAGAAGCAGAAGAGAGTTAGTTTCAGGGCAATGTACTTGAACATAGATGGGATCACAAGCAAGGCAAGTGAACTAAGGGAAAGAGCACAAGAAGTGAACCCAGATGTAATTGGACTCACTGAAACAAAACTCTCTGGAATCATAACGAATGCTGTGTTTCCCCAGGAGTACACAATAATAAGGAAAGAGAGGGAAGGTAGGGGAGGAGGAGGAGTGGCCCTACTCATGAGAAAGGAATGGAGTTTTAAGGAGATGGCTATCCCGGGCTGTGAGGGTTTCAGAGACTACATAGCAGGCACCATGACAATGGGAGGACCAAGGATAGTAGTAGCAGTAATATATAATCCTCCACCAAATGACAGAAGACCCAGTCAAGAGTACGAAAGCAACAACATGGCAGTTAACACTATAATTGAGAGGGCAGCCTCTTCTGCCTGTAGAAATAGATCCCACCTGCTCATCATGGGGGACTTCAATCACGGCAGGATTGATTGGGAAAACAAGGAACCGCATGGAGGCGAGGATACGTGGAGGGCCAAACTACTGGAGGTGGCGACTAGAAACTTCTTAACCCAGCATGTCAGTGAACCCACAAGGATGAGAGGAAATGACGAACCAGCGAGACTCGACCTGGTTTTCACCCTGAACGACTCTGACATAAGAGAAATCAGTTTTGAGGACCCAGTAGGAATGAGCGACCACAGTGTATTGGTGTTTGAGTACCTGATTGAAGAAGGGTTATTGAACTCAAGAAGGGATACCGAAACCAAAAGGTTAGCATACTGAAAGGGAAACTATGAGGAGATAAGAAAATGCCTAGCAGATATAGCATGGGAAACAGAGCTCAGGGAAAAGACGGCCCAAGATATGATGGAATACATCACGCAAAAATGCAAGGATGCGGCAAACAAGTTTGTCCCAGTCCAAAAGGAAAACAGTGAAATGAAGATGAGAAACCCATGGTTTAATCAGAGATGTAGGCTAGCTAAGTGTTACCACCCTTGAGACTAAATAAGGTTCTTCTCCCCGCAGTGCAATAAAGAAAATAATAAATCGGCCTTGCCAACAACTGTCTAGGGGTAAATATACACCACTGCATAAAATGGAGAACAATATATTTATGCTAAGGGGGACAATCAAACCAACACTTAAATGTATAAATAATAACCAGAAATATTCTTCAGCATGCAAATCATAGAATAACCTCCGTATTGAGACATGAGCACTATCACTAAGACATGGATTAATTAGAGAGATATATACAATATCATCTAACCAGATAATTAACATTTATATGGGCTAAAATAACAGTGACCAATGACTTAACTTAAACCATGACTCCTCACGACAGCAGCCGCCACGCTTCTGCCCACGCCTTGGTCCGCAGGCCAAGCGTCTACCAAAAAGTCAACTAACCGTCCACACAAACATTGTGGAAAATCTAATAATAAAACGCAGCACTAATAATCAAAACATTGTTAAACTAAAGAGTAGTAAACACTGGTACAACATTCCATACAATAATACAGAAACCAAAATATGGGAATAATCAATGTACAACTATAACACTCGATTGACAACAATGTTCCCATACTGGCCATATCCAAATATGGTCAACCGCCCACACGGAGAAACTACATGAAAAATTAACACCAAAAGCCTCACACAATATAATGTAACTCAGGCACACTACTGCATGCTATAATATATATATATATATAACATACAAAATTTTATATCATACAACTAGATGCTATATTAAAGAACAAGACAATAAAGTAATATGAGAATCAAGAGTAATGGCAGAATCCTAGTGAGATTCGTAACATCCCTCCCATCCCCTAAGAAAAAAAATGAAATTAACTGAAGGTTGATTTCATTTTTTTTTTACTGCATGAAATATAACATGTAATATAACATGAAAATAAAACATGAAAATGCTTCGACTAAAATTTAAGTGCAAAGCAATGATATCTCACACAGTAAAAAAATACAAAAATTTCATACATCTTATGAATAGAAACACTACATAGGTTTCACTGGAGTAAGCAAATTTATCTCTCCAGGGTACTATCTCATTTATATCACTTAGTTTCAGATCATATTTCACACTCTTATCTACAACATTATCATTATTAGAATTGTCAAGAAAGGTAGCTGCTTTCACACAGTTATCACGGCAATTTATCTTTCTATCTGTTGCTACTATTTCTCTGAGATCAGTCCCATATTTCCAATTGATCCATTTTCTATATGGTGACATTTTCCAAGACAGACTCCCTTTCCCATTACTCCCTTTTTCTGGAGCTGAACTGCTTAATTGAAGCTGACTGGATGTTGAGTAGATTTGGGACTTCTCCTGGGTATGCTCTGACACAGACATCTGCTCTTCATCCCTCTTGATCCTCTGTGGAACACATACTCTCGCCCAATGGATACTAAAATTAGAGAAATTAGCATTAAACCTCACAATTATGTATAAAACTTTCCCATTCATAGAACCTTCCGAAACACAAGACACCGACTTAGCAAACCTTTGACCTTCAAACCAAGAAATACAACCCAAGATAAGTGCAAAGACTACCTGATCGAACTGACTCAGATGATCCATAAGGAACCCAGAAATCAATTGCCTCATAACTCTGTCATAACGATCAGTGAAAGAAAACAGGCATATGCCTAGGCACCATATCTCAATCATAACTCTCAAGACAAGTTCACACCTCCTGATGGTGAACTTGAACACAACACACACTATCATCAACCTTCTAGTCTTCCAAAAGACTAAGTAAAACATGCAGAAAACTTGACAACCCTCACCATCACTTCCCAAGTGATTTACGTCTGATGACAAACAATCAACCAAGAGGTTTAAGGGTCTTAACATCTTGAAGATGCACAGCAGATTACCTGGGAAACACCCAAGGACAATCTGAAACCCTTCACAATGATTAACACTAGGTAGGATAACCTTATCCCCCAACTTGAAATACACACCTGGAGCCTCAAACATCTGCTCCCCAGTATGATTTAATCCTTCACCCACAATATGACTCTGAAAGTCAACACCACACTTGAGTGGAACATACACTTTTATCACTCGTGCATCAAAATTACCTGGATCTGAATATAGAGATACTGCTCTAGTATAACTCACCACTTCCTCAGAACTACTGGTTGCACAACCTACTTGAGTAAACTCTCTCTGCTCAACCACAAGGCTGGACAAAGATGTCCCACAGTCCATTACTTCACAAGAAAATGGCTCCTGCAGAATAAAAGTAGATTTCAACACCCTACACACACTCTGACTCAATGTACCCAATGAGAAATACTTACTCCACATGGAATAAGAATCACAACCCACAAATCTCCGCAACTTAGATCCAAATGCTACTTTACCACTCTTAATTGTTTTACCACAATTTCCTCCCATGACTTCTGGAGCGGCTCGGAGTACTGTCTGCTCACAATCAATAATATCACTACCAAGCTGGGTCACATCCTCACAGACAACTGAAGAGGGAGGCTCACTGGGTCTCCATCTACTCAACAGAAGCTGATCCTCTGGCTGCTTTCCCACACTCTCCAAAACTGGATCTACAGTACAGACTGTCTCCTTGCTTCTCTCTGAAATCTTAGGGTCAGTACTACTCAATGCACATAAATTAAGGGAATCTGAAACGAGCGGGCAAGTAACAGGTAGTTTGACCTCCTCCTCTATTATATCACCTTGACTAGGGTGAGGCGGGGCCTCTACAACGGACTTACTCTCGACAACTGATTCTAAACTTGGAGTGAGCGGGAATACTTCTGCCAACCCGACATCTTGTCCTAAACCATTCACTTGGCTGGAATACAGAGTCGTGGCTTTTAAGTTTCTCTCAACTCCTGGCACAACGTTCGTAGTGAGCGGGCAAGACAATGGTACATGGACATCCTTTCCCAATTTATTGGAATAAAGCAGAGTCATAGTATCAGGCTTACTCTCAACAACTAAATCGGCCACACAGGAATCTGGAACAACCACATCCCACTTCTCCACCGAAGGGGTACTGGTTACTGGCACAAATGCTTGAGTAACAACATCAGAACTGACAACTGGATTTATATTAGTACTGACATCAGCACAGGTAGAATGGACAAAACCATCTATTACAACCGGTTGTTCATTCCTAGAACTAACTTCAGCACAGGCAGAATAAACAACATGGTCTGCAACTGGCTGGTTAAACAAACGGGGATCATTCTCACCCACAACATGATTTATGGCCACATCATTACCCAATATAACATCCACACCTGGGATGGGCAACTGGGTACTAACACCCACAGTGCATACACTTGGAGTAATGGTGGATCTTAAAGTAACATCTATCAGAGGTACAGTTTTACATCCTGCAACACTCTGAAGAACTACAGACTTCCTAGTATCTCTCTTTTCAACATTAGAGAGTATACTGGCAGAAATTAAGGTTTGGGAAGCACCAGTATCACGAAGAAGAACCACTGTCTTCCATTTCCCATTTACACACAAAACTTCACCTGAAGACATATATGGAGAATACTGTTTCACCCAATTGGGGTTTACAGTTACATGTTCCTTAGTTAATTTATTTTGCACACCTCTACAATAAATGAGACCAGTTGGTCTTAACTCTGGGTGCAAAGCATAACATGAATTTACCACATGACCTCTTCTCCTGCAATGCGTGCAATACCTGCTAGTGGTCGGAACAGCCGAACCCACTGCAGGCTTAATCACTACATTACTTGAGGTTGACAACCCTGTCTGTTCCTCAGATTTAGGCTTTACAGGAGAAGGGTTAAGGGGAGAAGGTGAAGTAGCTGGTCGAGTCTGGAAAACATGATTTTTATGAGCATAATGATTAGTTTTAGCATTAAAATGGTTAAATGGTGCTCTGAAAGGTACTTTAGTAAGTAGTTCATGTTCATCAGCTAGCTTGGCTAATTTGATAATATCAGTGGTTTGTTTATTTTCAGCCATAAATAAAGCTAATTTCTCTGGTAGACATCCCACTACTTCCTCAGTTACTATGAGGTCTCTTAAAGTCTCAAACTCTGTAATATTAAGTGCTTTAATCCATCTGTCAAAGTGATTTAATTTTACTCTTACAAAGTCAGAAATAGTCTGGTCATGTGCTCTTTTTAAACTTCTGAATTTAATTCTATGTGCCTCTGGGATCTGCTGGTAAGCATTCAAAATACTCTGCTGAACAAATTTAAAATCGAAAGAATTCTCAGCCGGCAAAGATGCAAATACCTCTTGAGCTTTACCCTTAAATTGTCCTTGTAATATGCTAACCCATTGATCGACAGGCCAGTTCATGCTGACTGCTAGTTTCTTAAAGTGCAAGAAAAATATTTCTGGATCTTCTTCATTAAACTTAGGTAATTCTACATGTTTACTGTACTTGGAAGAACTATTTGTACTCTCTGGATTATTACTAGTGTTACCTTGCCCTGCTGCAATTCTCTGCTGTTCTAACCTGTTATTATTTTCAGCAATACTCTGCTGAATTTCTAATTGTCTAGTCTGCTGCTCGGTTTGTTTAGTTTGTTGCTCTGCTAGTCTTAACTGAGCCTCCAATTCAAGGTGTTTTGTCTGGATCTGCAACTCCAACCTCTGCTTGTCTGCTTCCAACCTCTGCTTGTCTGCTTCCAGCCTAGCCAATTCTAATTGAGTCTCCAACTCCAACTTTAAGATTGCCACCTTGTCACTTGACTCTTCTTCTAACTCTCCCAAACACTCTTCTTCAAGTCTCTCCTCCTCCACCAAGTGTGTGACAATCACTCTTAACACTTGAGCTTTCAACATTTTACTGGAAACTGCTATGTTCAATTTATCAGCCAGCAATAACAAACCAGACTTCTTTAAGTCTTTAATTTTACCAAAATTTGGCTGTTCTACCAGCGCAGCAACCTGATCCTCCATGGTTGGCTCAATTATCACAACTTACACTTGAAACAACACTGAAAATTATGCTTGGCCCCTGGCACAAGCTGAACACTTACCTCAAATCGTGAAGCGTTGAGAAGTTTTCACAGCAGCTCAGATTGAACAGATAATTTCACAGGCTTGATTAGGTGTCACTAGATAATCACAGAGTACCTAGGAAGGCAATTGCTATTAATAATTAGCACTGTTAATTGTACAAACATTACAGGGAATTAAGGCTTATTCTCCCGGACACAGGCCCTCATTTGTTACCACCCTTGAGACTAAATAAGGTTCTTCTCCCCGCAGTGCAATAAAGAAAATAATAAATCGGCCTTGCCAACAACTGTCTAGGGGTAAATATACACCACTGCATAAAATGGAGAACAATATATTTATGCTAAGGGGGACAATCAAACCAACACTTAAATGTATAAATAATAACCAGAAATATTCTTCAGCATGCAAATCATAGAATAACCTCCGTATTGAGACATGAGCACTATCACTAAGACATGGATTAATTAGAGAGATATATACAATATCATCTAACCAGATAATTAACATTTATATGGGCTAAAATAACAGTGACCAATGACTTAACTTAAACCATGACTCCTCACGACAGCAGCCGCCACGCTTCTGCCCACGCCTTGGTCCGCAGGCCAAGCGTCTACCAAAAAGTCAACTAACCGTCCACACAAACATTGTGGAAAATCTAATAATAAAACGCAGCACTAATAATCAAAACATTGTTAAACTAAAGAGTAGTAAACACTGGTACAACATTCCATACAATAATACAGAAACCAAAATATGGGAATAATCAATGTACAACTATAACACTCGATTGACAACAATGTTCCCATACTGGCCATATCCAAATATGGTCAACCGCCCACACGGAGAAACTACATGAAAAATTAACACCAAAAGCCTCACACAATATAATGTAACTCAGGCACACTACTGCATGCTATAATATATATATATATATAACATACAAAATTTTATATCATACAACTAGATGCTATATTAAAGAACAAGACAATAAAGTAATATGAGAATCAAGAGTAATGGCAGAATCCTAGTGAGATTCGTAACACTAAGCAGCAAAGTAAAAGGGCATGGAGAAACTATAGGAATAACAGGACACTGGAGAGCAGAGAAAGATACCAGAATGCCAGGAATGAATATGTTAGGATGAGAAGAGAGGCAGAAAGACAATACGAAAATGACATCGCAAGCAAGGCAAAGACTCAGCCTAAATTGCTGCATAGCCACATCAGGAGAAAAACAACAGTAAAGGAACAAGTTATGAAATTAAGGTTAGGGGCAGAAGGATTCACAACAAACGACAAGGAAGTGTGTGAGGAACTGAATAAGAAATTCCAGGAGGTCTTCACCTTAGAGCAAGGAGAAATCCCAGAGATAAGAGAGGGAATAGCTAACCAGGAACCACTGGAAGAGTTTGAGATTACCAGCGGGGAAGTAAGGAAGTGTTTACTAGAATTGGATGTGACAAAGGCTATAGGTCCAGATGGAATCTCCCCTTGGATACTAAAGGAAGGAGCAGAAGAACTGTGCCTCCCGCTCTCCATGGTGTATAACAAATCACTGGCAACAGGGGAACTGCCAGAAATTTGGAAAGCAGCTAACGTAGTCCCGATATACAAGAAAGGGGATAGACAGGAGGCACTGAATTACAGACCAGTGTCCCTAACCTGCATACCATGCAAGTTGATGGAGAAGATTGTGCGAAGAAAGCTAGTGGAACATCTGGAGCGAAAGAGCTTTGTAACACAGCATCAACATGGATTCAGGGATGGCAGGTCCTGTCTCACAGGGTTACTTGAATTCTACGACCAGGCAACAAAAATAAGGCAAGAAAGAGAAGGGTGGGCAGACTGCATATTTTTGGATTGTCAGAAAGCCTTTGACACAGTGCCACACAACAGGCTAGTGAAAAAACTGGAGATGCAGGCTGGAGTGAAAGGGAAGGTACTCCGTTGGATACAGGAGTACCTAAGTAACAGGAGACAACGAGTCAGTGTGAGGGGTGAGGTCTCAGATTGGCGAGACGTTACGAGTGGAGTACCGCAGGGGTCAGTCCTTGGACCTATACTGTTTCTGATATATGTAAATGATCTTCCAGAGGGTATAGAATCGTTTCTCTCAATGTTTGCCGATGATGCAAAAATTATGAGGAGGATTGAAACTGAGGACGATAGTAGGAGGCTACAAGATGACCTAGACAGACTGAGTGAATGGTCCAACAAATGGCTGTTGAAGTTCAACCCGAGTAAATGCAAAGTAATGAAACTAGGTGGTGGAAATAGAAGGCCAAACACAGGATACAGAATAGGAGATGAAGTACTTAATGAAACGAACAGAGAGAAAGATCTAGGAGTTGATATCACACCAAACCTGTCTCCTGAAGCCCACATAAAGAGAATAACGTCTGCGGCATATGCGAGGCTGGCTAACATCAGAACAGCGTTCAGGAACCTGTGTAAGGAATCATTCAGAATCTTGTACACCACATATGTAAGACCAATCCTGGAGTATGCGGCCCCAGCATGGAGCCCGTACCTTGTCAAGCACAAGACGAAGCTGGAAAAAGTCCAAAGGTACGCCACTAGACTAGTCCCAGAACTAAGAGGCATGAGTTATGAGGAAAGGCTGCGGGAAATGCACCTTACGACACTGGAAGACAGAAGAGTAAGGGGAGACATGATCACAACCTACAAAATCCTCAGAGGAATCGACCGGGTAAACAAGGATAAACTATTCAACACTGGTGGGACGCGAACAAGGGGACACAGGTGGAAACTGAGTACTCACATAAGCCACAGAGACGTTAGAAGGAACTTTTTCAGTGTCAGAGTAGTTAACGGATGGAATGCATTAGGCAGTGATGTGGTGGAGGCTGACTCCATACACAGTTTTAAATGTAGATATGATGGAGCCCAGTAGGCTCAGGAATCTGTACACCAGTTGATTGACAGTTGAGAGGCGGGACCAAAGAGCCAAAGCTCAACCCCCGCAAGCACAAATAGGTGAGTACAAATAGGTGAGTACACCACCAGCATCATGGTCCTCACCATACCTGGTCCACACCACCACCAGCATCATGGTCCTCATCATACCAGGTCCACACCATCACCAGCATCATGGTCCTCACCATACCAGGTTCACACCATCACCAGCATCATGGTCCTCACCATACCAGGTCCACACCACCACCAGCATCATGGTCCTCACCATGCCAGGTCCTCACCATTCCAGGTCCACACCACCACCAGCATCATGGTCCTCACCATACCAGGTCCTCACCATACCTGGTCCACACCACCACCAGCATCATGGTCCACACCATACCTGGTCCACACCACCACCAGCATCATGGTCCTCACCATACCAGGTCCACACCACCACCAGCATCATGGTCCTCACCATACCAGGTCTTCACCATTCCAGGTCCACACCACCACCAGCATCATGGTCCTCACCATACCAGGTCCTCACCATACCTGGTCCACACCACCACCAGCATCACGGTCCTCACCATACCAGGTCCACACCACCACCAGCATCATGGTCCTCACCATACCTGGTCCACACCACCACCAGCATCATGGTCCTCACCATACCAGGTCCACACCACCAGCATCATGGTCCTCACCATACCTGGCCCACACCACCACCAGCATCATGGTCCTCACCATACCAGGTCCTCACCACCAGCATCATGGTCCTCACCATACCAGGTCCACACCACCACCAGCATCATGGTCCTCACCAAACCAGGTCCACACCACCAGCATCACGGTCCTCACCATACCAGGTCCACACCACCAGCATCATGGTCCTCACCATACCAGGTCCACACCACCAGCATCATGGTCCTCACCATACCAGGTCCACACCACCAGCATCATGGTCCTCACCATACCAGGTCCACACCACCACCAGCATCATGGTCCTCACCATACCAGGTCCACACCACCAGCATCATGGTCCTCACCATACCAGGTCCACACCACCAGCATCATGGTCCTCACCATACCAGGTCCACACCACCACCATCATCATTGTCCTCACCATACCAGGTCCACACCATCACCAGCATCATGGTCCTCACCAAACTAGGTCCTCACCACCACCAGCATCATGGTCCTCACCATACCAGGTCCACACCATCACCAGCATCATGGTCCTCACCATACCAGCTCCACACCACCACCAGCATCATGGTCCTCACCGTACCAGGTCCACACCACCACCAGCATCATGGTCCTCACCATACCAGGTCCACACCATCACCAGCATCATGGTCCTCACCATACCAGGTCCACACCACCACCAGCATCATGGTCCTCACCATACCAGGTCTTCACCATTCCAGGTCCACACCACCAGCATCATGGTCCTCACCATACCAGGTCCTCACCATACTAGGTCCTCACCATACCAGGTCCACACCACCAGCATCATGGTCCTCACCATACCAGGTCCACACCACCACCAGCATCATGGTCCTCACCATACCAGGTCCACACTACCACCAGCATCATGGTCCTCACCATACCAGGTCCACACCACCAGCATCATGGTCCTCACCATACCAGGTCCACACCACTACCACCATCATCATGGTCCTCACCATACCAGGTCCACACCATCACCAGCATTATGATCCTCACCATACCAGGTCCACACCACCACCAGCATCATGGTCCTCACCATACCAGGTCCACACCACCAGCATCATGGTCCTCACCATACCAGGTCCACACCACCAGCATCATGGCCCTCACCATACCAGGTCACACCACCACCAGCATCATGGTCCTCACCATACCAGGTCCACAACACCACCAGCATCATGGTCCTCACCATACCAGGTCCACACCATCACCAGCATCATGGTCCTCACCATACCAGGTCCACACCACCACCAGCATCATGGTCCTCACCATACCAGGTCCACACCACCACCAGCATCATGGTCCTCACCATACCAGGTCCACACCATCACCAGCATCATGGTCCTCACCATACCAGGTCCACACCATCACCAGCATCATGATCCTCACCATACCAGGTCCACACCACCACCAGCATCATGGTCCTCACCATACCAGGTCCACACCACCAGCATCATGGTCCTCACCATACCAGGTCCACAACACCACCAGCATCATGGTCCTCACCATTCCAGGTCCACACCACCAGCATCATGGTCCTCACCATACCAGGTCCTCACCATATCAGGTCCACACCACCAGCATCATGGTCCTCACCATTCCAGGTCCACACCACCAGCATCATGGTCCTCACCATACCAGGTCCTTACCATACCAGGTCCACACCACCAGCATCATGGTCCTCACCATACCAGGTCCACACCACCACCAGCATCATGGTCCTCACCATACCAGGTCCACACCACCAGCATCATGGTCCTCACCATACCAGGTCCACACCACCACCAGCATCATGGTCCTCACCATACCAGGTCCACAACACCACCAGCATCATGGTCCTCACCATACCAGGTCCACACCACCACCAGCATCATGGTCCTCACCATACCAGGTCCACACCACCACCAGCATCATGGTCCTCACCATACCAGGTCCACACCACCAGCATCATGGTCCTCACCATACCAGGTCCACACCACCACCAGCATCATGGTCCTCACCATATCAGGTCCACACCACCAGCATCATGGTCCTCACCATACCAGGTCCACACCACCAGCATCATGGTCCTCACCAGAGTGAAATATGCCACATTGCAGGCGTCTGTTTTATTCAATCTCTTCTAACTATTGAGCCTTCCCAAACCACTTCCGGTCAATATGTCAACAGTGTTCTCACAATAAATGAGGCCAAACAATGACCGTCTCATATTGCACTTGAGGTCACGTCTGTGACTCGCTGCCTCTACTGGAGTCCTGTGTAGCCACACCTTGCCTTCCTCCCTGACCGCTGACCCAGAGTGCCTCCCGCCCACTGGCTCCAATCCATTTGCCACTTACATACTCCTCCTCACGCTCCATCCACTACTTACGCCGCCGGTACGTTGAGACTAACTAATGTTTACAAAATGATCTGGATACAACATTGTTGCCAGCAAGTTATGGATGGTCATGGTGCGAGGATGTACTCGCCAGGCAGGTATTGTGGGTCTCGCTTCATGCAGGTCGGCGTTCAATCCCCGACGGTCCAAGTGGTTGGACACCATTACTTTTCCCCCGTCCCATCCCAAATCCTTATCCTGACCCCTTCCCAGCTCTATAAATTCGTAAGAGCTTGGCGCTTTCCCCTGATAATTAAAAAAATAGATATTAAAAAATTATTTATTTTAATGTAATTTTATTTATGATGTATAATTGATTTAATTATTAATTAATGGATGGTCATAGTATAAAGTGGAACTGATAGGAAGGTTTAAATGGTTCCAGCAAGAAATAAGAAATAAAGACTTAAATATAATGCATACGTTATTGCATGGCAATAACTTAAGCATTTGGATTTTATATACAAATTTGATTTTAATTGCAATATTTTATCTCTTTTCTATTACAGTGAAGAACATTGCTAGGAGCAAGAGCAGTATCTGATGAGTACAGCAGCTGTAGCAAGACCAGGCGACAGAGCAGTGCCTGAGAACAGCAGCAGCATCACAGGAAGAAGCTGCACATTCATAAGTACTCTACAGCAGCAGCAGTTGTGGCCAGAGCCAAAGATGAGTCAACACCACCACAATGGCCACAGGAAACAACACAACAAGAAAGTCAGGATTAACAGGGCGAGGAAGAGGCAGAGTTTGGTGACGACTTTTGCTGTGTTGCGGCTGTTTATTGTGATGGCTGCTACGGTGCCTCTTGTCCACACCCTGCCTCTCCAGGCCCCTGCTGACACCCTGGCTCTCCCGGCCCCTGCTGACACCTTGGCTCTCCAGGCCCCTGCTGACTCCCTGCCTCTCCCGGCCCCTGCTGACTCCCTGCCTCTCCCGGCACCTGCTGATACCCTGCCTCTTCAGGCCCCTGCTGACACCGAGCTTGTTAATATGGTGCCTGATGGCACAGTACCTGCTGACATGGTGACTGTTGACATGGTGTTTGTTGACATGGTTCCTACTAACACTCTGCCTGTTGGCACGGTGCTTGCTGATATCCTGCCGGTTGAAACGTTATCTACTGACACTCTGCCTGCTGACATGGTACCTGCTGATACAGCATCTACTACTCCAGCACGAGTTGACCAAATACTAATAGATTCAGCATCTGATGACTCATCACCTGCTGACCCATCACCTGCTGATCCATCACCTGCTGACTCATCGCCTGCTGATCCATCATCTGGTGACCCATCGCCTGCTGATCCATCATCTGGTGACCCATCACCTGCTGATCCATCACCTGCTGACCGGACAACTGCCTACCTGTTTCCATCTACTCTGCCCTCAACTTATCCAACTCGTCAAGGTATGTGTTATCATGTTATGAACAAGGCTGTTCTTCATAATTTAAAATAACAGAGGCTCATTAACGTAGGTGAAATTGCACACCAGATGAGAACAGATTACTAACAAAAGCACATGTGGCATGTTAAATATGCAAATAAAAGTTTATGATTAAGTAAACAGTCAGCATATGCAAATTGGCCAGTAGGCATGTAATGTGTTAAGTTTATGTGGGAAATTGAATGTTTTAGTTAATTCTTATTTGTGATGGCAGCATTTTGAAATGTTAGTACCTAATTTGGAACAACATACAAATCCTGTTATATGTCTATGTAATAACGTATCAAGAAACTAGGCTAATGTCTTGATATGCTTCATGCATTAGGTTGTAGTTTTTCTTGTGATTCACAGAGATTAGTGTAATAGATCATAGGCAGTTTGTAAGCATAGTTACCATACCTTAAGAGTTATAAAGTAATTGAAGAGAGGTGCCCTATGTCCATATAGCTTTAATTTAATGGTCAACAAAGAGTTGTCATGAAATTTCATACACCAGCTGAAGGTGCAATTCTGCTACATTTCCAGCTGTGGTTTAAAGGGACGGATGTATACCACTGATTTCAGAAATATTATACTTTGTAACAGGTTTTTCGTGGGGTGGCAATATACTACATACCTGGAGATGTTTCATCGTTATTAGGTATATATAATACATGCTATGTTACCTGTTATTTTAGCTACACGTGTCTGTTAAAGTATACTTGGCTACACGGAGTGAGAAAGCTAGCAACTTTACTGCCTCCCAGAGTTAAAAGTCAGTTTGTCTATTGATGTAGTAGACATAGAACATGTACTACTGGGCAACTACTCCAACAATTAACTACCCTTTCTACCTTTAAGTTAAATGATTGTTTTAGGGTCAAGTATTTAATAAGTTGGTTACAATATAAGATGAAATTATTTCCACAGTTTTTATAGAGTAATAAAAATTTTATTGTAAAATAAAATTTGAGAAACTGCATAAGTGACAAAAATCTTGTAAACTCTTTCTATAAGTTTCTAATGAGGGAAAGATTTTTCCCCATGGCAGGAAGAAATAACAGGTAGAGTAAGCCTTACCATTAAATAATATCAACACAATACAATATCTTGAATGTGGATATTTTAACACCAGAACGATAGCCTACTTAATAAAATAAACTCAACAATTGAATCACGACAAACACGATTTGTATTATTTGAAATTTAAAACAGTCTTATCTTTCCACATTTGACACAATTCAATGCTGCACAATAATGACAATTATATGCACATTAAAGTTTCCATCAAACTCTAAAGAATTATGTTATCAAGATAATTATTTATAAGTATGACCACTGGAAAATGTGTAAACATAGAAAATGTTAAGGAATGGGTTGCTTGCTGCTCCAAAATTACATCGGATTTTTAACAGAGTTACTTAGGCCAAAAACTGAAGCAGTATAAATCGTAGCGGCTCGCAAAATGTTCGTACTCTGTTTTCTGTTAGTGGGTCCTCGTGTAGGGTAATTTCATGAAATTTAGTACATCAGTTTAGTACGTTAGAAACGTATGGGAGAACGGGCTGGAGCAGCGAGCAGCCCTTCGTCTGCATCATATGGATACTTAAATCCCTGTTATTGGGGTCGGTATAAGAGGGATTGACTGAACACTTTACTTCTCTCCCTAATATTACCTTGATATACTTATGCAACTACAATGCTCTTCACCTGACAATTTATAATCATTACTGACTATGTCTTGAAGTTTGAGTTAAAGAGGCAGAAAGGGACCTCAGGAATCCTCAAGTTGTGCCTTCGGCCTGTAATCTGACGTTACAGTGATTGTCAGGTGAGTATAACATCTCTATCTCCATGCACATATTATCTGGATCCATTTATTCATGTATAATTATATATTCAGATGATGAGTCATAATAACGTGGCTGAAAAATGTTGACCAAACCACTTACTAGAAATTTAAGAGACGACGACGTTTCGGTCCGTCCTGGACCATTATCAAGTCGATTGTGATGAGACGCGGGAGGCAAGGGCATTAAATAGGCAAGAGAGAAATGAGGAGATGGAAATCTTAGAGGAAGATAAGAGCAAGGCAAAAGGTACGGAAGGTAAGGTGTAATAATAGGAATAAGAAAGGGATCGTAAAGAAAAAAAACAAAGATAAAAGGAAGGGTACGATTATGTTAGGTCACGTTTGTTAGAAAGTGTAAGCCATTTGAGTACATACTGTGAAAGGGAAGAGTCAACAGCAACAAAGCCAGGACTAGGTTGTGTATCAGAGCCGATTCGACAAGACGGCGTCAGTGTAGAGGTAGGAAAGTTTATTTTAGAGGAAGACCAATGAATAGGATGATTAGGATCTCTAACATGACAGAAGAGAGCATTGTTTGTGTCTGCGGACTTAACTCTTCTTTTGTGTTCCTTTTGTCTGTCATTTAGTGTTCGGATAGTTTCACCAAAGTATTGGAGAGGACAAAACGAACAGCGAATAGAGTAGACACCAGCAGCAGGAGGAGCAGTGTGAACTAGATTGCTACGAAGAGTGTTAGTTTGTCGAAAGGCGAGCTTTATGTCAAGAGGACGAAAGGTATTAGTAGGAGTTTTGAGTTCAGAAATAAAAGGAAGGCAGAGCAGTGCTAATTGTGTTGGAAGTAGGTATAGGATGAAAGAAATTTTGTTTAGCTTGAGAATAGACACAGTTGATAAAATAAAACGGGTAACCAAGGCGAGAGAATGATTTGTAGATAAAGGAAATTTCAGAATCAAGAACCAGAGGGTCGCTGATGCGTAGAGCGCGGAGGAAGAGAAACAAGAATATTTTTCTGAAGAGGATGATGGTAGGAAAGGAAGTGAATGTACTTGAAAATGGTCCAGGCCGGACAGAAACGTCGTCGTCCCTTCAATTTCTAGTGTGTGGTTTGGTCAACATAATTATATATTCTTACTCAAATGCTGGCTACATAGTATAACATCAACCAAACACTGGTAGTGATCTGTTCATACTTGTATGTCTACATAACTTTATTGTGCAATTAGGGCTGACCTTAATAATCTAAAATTCAAATCCCAGTGTGCTGATGGAAATTCTTTGTTGAAATGATAATTAACGTTAAGCAATAAACTCACTTGTAGATCTCCGATTCTCGTATACATTATATATGAGAATGTATAGTCTTCAACACAATAATGCCTGTAGCCTCTTCACTTTCAAACTATGTATTATAGTATTGGGTTAACCACCCTGAAAAAACTCATTAACTTTGACATTTGGGATTACGGAGTATTTTGGTTTCACATTTCCATTTACATGATACACATGAGCAAAGTAAAAATTTTCCATTTGTCCCATTTTACATTCCATGCGGATGTGATCCATGAGTCTCAATTTTTACCGAGTCCTCAGTACTCCAGTTCACAAATGATCTTCGTATCGACTGTGCATTCCCTCTCCTCGACGTATTCGTCAAGACCAGAGACGCCACCTTCACTACTGACGTCTACACGACACCAACAATCATGGGTGTGTATGTGTGTGGATGATGCAAGACAAGTGTGATGAACTCATACACACTTAGACCTCTCACCCACTGCAGAAACTGCACCCAGCGCACAAAGAATTGGAGAATATGGTGCAAGCCTCAGTAAACTATGGATAAACAAAGAAGTGAACACCTGTATTACGAAGTATCTAAATAAATTGTACAACTCCACCCACACCAGCAGTCGCCCCCACGCAAGTTAGTCAGTAAACTAGCCCGACATTCAAGAAAATAGGCAAGCAGGCAGTCAGGCTGACAGGAAGGCAAGATTATAGGCAGGGAGACAGAAAGGCAGACATAGAGGCAAGCGATCTGGAAGGTAGGCCATCAGGAAGGAAGACAGGCTTGCAGAATAGCCAGAAAGCAGGAGGTGAAGCAGAATGACAATCAGGCTGGTAGGTTTGCAAAATGGTTGGCAGGTTGACAGGATGGCATGGAGTCTGGGAGGCAGGATTGCAAGCAGGCTGGGAGGCATGATTCAGGCGGGAAGAATGAGAGGCAGGTTTGCAGGACAGCAGATTAAGTGGCAGGCGGGACGTCCTGCAGACTGGCAGGAAGGCTGGCAGATTGGCTGACAGGCTGTGAGGCACACTGATATCATGGCAAGCAGTCTGTCATGACGGCAGGCAGGCTAGCAGTACGGCACGTAAGCTGGCAGGTAGGCTGGCAGGAGAGAAGGAAGAACGGAAACAGGCTGGCAGGTCGAAAGACTGGTTGACAGGATGGCAGTAAGGTTGACAAGATGGCAGGAAAGTTGACAGGATTGCAGGCAAGATAGCAGGTAGGCTGACAGGAAGGCATACAGGCTGTTAGGACGTCAGGCAGGAAGCTGAAAGATTGGCGATCAGTCTGTGAGACACGCTGCTATAATGACAGGCAGGCTAGCAGGATGGCAGGACTGCAGGCACACTTGGAGGAGGGTAAACAGGCTTTGATGGTCGACAGAACGACAGGCAGTGTTGGAAATTTCCAACAGTTATTCTCATCCCTAATACAATAGGATGTATTTCTTGTATACACACACTTCACACTCATTTAATACTCATTTACTAATCCTTAGTACAATGGGATGTATTTCCTGTACTAAACGTAGTAATTAACTAACACTACTAATCCGTAGTTTAGTATCACAGAATTCATTGCATTAGGATGTGAAACATCATGTAATTTCTCCTAGAATTGTGGCAGTGTTGCGTCAGCCACCCACGGAGAATATATTTCCACATATCTGTAGATGTAATAGAAGTCCAACCATTTACTTTCCGTCATCAAGGATAATTATTTAGTAATAGGTTTACTTTATTTAGTATACAACAGTTTACTGGAATTCCTTTACCAAGCTTGATAGCTGTGCCAGTAAATAATATTATAATCTAAAAGGATTTTCACTTCCAAAGGATTGTCGTTTTATTTGTGCAGTCTACATTAACAGACTAGCACTACGAGAAAATATATTACTACATGATGCATTTATATATGACGTAAATATTCGTCATAAACACTTCCTTCCCTTTTAAACTTCAAATAATTAAATATAATTTATGGTCGGGGCCCCGACTGGGAGCTATCGAGCATGCACGTCCAGAGAGGGAAGGGAACTCTCGCCATTTTTGATCAACTGGCAATACGGTGTTCCGAAGCGGTCCTTACAAATCCCACAATCTAGCAAGCATCCGTACATCATCGGGCTTCAGATTGAGGACGCAGCTTACCAGAATCATGGACACCAGTTCGGCAGACATTTTTACCTTTTGTATTATTATTTTAAGCTCTAATAATAATTAATATAGGTGCCATATCGTGACGCTGCAGGCGATAAAATAAACCCCATGTAAGTGTTGTTTCCACCCCTGCAAATATTTAGATATTGCATTTATGTGTGTGAATACTAATTTGGAGTGGAAATTATAGAATTTAATTATTGAGGCCTGGGACAACACCACTGAGGAAGCCTGTGACTCATATACTCACGTGTTCCAAGGATCACTATCTCAAGCTGTTTCCAAACTGTTGTAGAGATTGGACTCCACCTTCGTCCCTCTGTCACAGCTGAAATTTGATCAGTTTTCATTGTAGATAGTACTTTTTAATTATTGAGAGTCAATACATACTATATTGCATTGATTACTTAATAATCTTTATCATGCAGTAGTATTTTTGCATTACAAGTTTTTATCATTATCTATGTGTGTACATATTATCATTATTATTATTACATAATATATGTTGCACGTAGATTAATCTCATAGAATACCCCCAAGATGTGTCATGGGAAGCTGTATCTAGATTGAATAGAATTTAGTCACTGCAGAATAGAATATTAGAATTTATTACATATAATCATAGAGATCAATAAGTCACAGGTTCTCTCATTTAACAACGCATTCTAGTCCTTCGAGCTATATTAGAATTATTATTATTTGCATTTATAGAATTATACACTTTATCAGTATTAAACTAGAGCCAGATTCCCCCTCAGGCAGGCTGACATGAGGTCAGGGAAGCTGGCAGAATGGTAAGATGGCAGGTAGGACGGCAGACAAGTTAGGAGACTGACAGGTTGAATGGCAGCCTAGATGGCAGGACGGAAATTAGGCTAACCTGCTTAATGTTTGTTCTAATATCAGGCTATCTAGCAGGACAGCAGGCAGGTTGGGAGAACGGCAAACAGGTTCGCAGGCAGATCGGTAGATAGGCTGGCAGAACGGCATACAGGCTGGCAGGCAGGCTGGTAGGCAGAACAGTAGGTAAGCTGGCAGACAGGCTGGTAGGTAGGCCGACAGGATGGCAGGTAGGCTAGCTAGAACGCACTCTGGCAGGCTAGCTGACAGGCAGGTTGGGAAAGGTGGGAGATGGGCAGAAGGGAAGCAGCCTTGAGTTAAGATGGTCAGTAACCAAATGTGGTTAATCTGGTTGTGTCTGAGCCTTAAATATATGATGGAGGAATTGTTAAACAGAGCAGTAAGTATGGAGTAGTTTGGGACCCTAAAGACATGCTGCATTTTTATCAGATTAATAATGGCAACTAACTCTAGCAAGCTAGAGTATCAGAACCTTTAGTCAGACCCACCTCTTCCCATGGACACCTTTAGTCAGACCCACCTCTTCCCATAGGCACCTTTAGTCAGACCCACCTCTTCCCGTGGTCACCTTTAGTCAGACCCACCTCTTCCCATAGGCACCTTTAGTCAGACCCACCTCTTCCCATGGTCACCTTTAGTCAGACCCACCTCTTCCCGTGGACACCAAGGAAGGACTGTGGGAATTTACATATGAGAGCAATATTTAATAAGCTTAATTTTATATGAATAATTATTTTAAATTTTGGTTAATTATATATTTAATTACATTATAAATTTATTTTATTAAAAGTAGTGGACTTAATCAGTCTGTACAACTGATTCCTTACACACTTGGGGGGGATTATATTTAAACCATAAATAACTAATCTTTAAAAAATCTGTTAATTAAGTTTAGAATTTGGATTTAAGGCGTTGCTTTGCTATATGGTCTTGCTCTCAGTCTGGACGCCAGCCTGCCTACAATATGCATTGCAGTAATGCATAGAAAATTTATTGAATTATTAAATCACGAAATAGGGTGATTTATTATCGGGAATACTTACCCTTCGGGGCTGGTTAATCATGCCACATAACCATATGAGGCTGGTAAACTAAGAAGGGCCACCTCCCTATAACTATCAGAAATGGAACAAGGCACTTCCCTTATTGTAGAAGAAGTCAATCAGCGGAGTGTACCATAGAACTTTAATACTCTTCAAAACTCCAGCCCTGCATCAAGTATACTCACCTAATTGTGCTTGCGGGGTTTGAGCTTTGGCTCTATGGTCCCACCTCTCAACTGTCAATCAACTGGTGTACAGATTCCTGAGTCTACTGGGCTTTATCCTATCTACGTTTAAAACTCTGTATGGAGTCAGCCTCCACCACATCTACTCTGACACTGAAAAAGTTTATTTTTAACGTCCCTGTGGCTCATTTGGGTACCCAGTTTCCACCTGTGTCCCCTTGTTCGCGTACCACCCGTTTTAAAAAGTTTATCTTTATCTACCTTGTTAATCCTCTGAGAATTTTGTAGGTAGTGATCATGTCTCACCTTACTCTTCTGTCTTCTAATATCGTGAGGTGCATTTCTCTCAGCCTTTCCGCGTAACTCATGCCTCTTAGTTCTGGGACTAGCCTAGTGGCATATCTCTGAACTTTTTCAAGCTTCGCCTTGTGCTTGACAAGGTACGGGATCCATGCTGGGGCCGCATACTCCAGGACTGGTCTTACATATGTGGTATACAAGGTTCTGAATGATTCCTTACACAGGTTACTGAAGGCAGTTCTGATGTTAGCCAGGCTCGCATACGCCGCAGATGTTATTCTTTTGATGTGGGCTTCAGGAGACAGGATTGGTGTGATATCAACTCCTAGATTCATCTCTCTCTCTCTGTCCGTTTCATGAAGGACTTCATCTCCCATTCTGTATCCTGTGTCTGGCCTCCTGTTTCCACGGCCTAGTTTCATTACCTTACATTTACTCGGGTTGAACTTTAGTAGCCATTTGTTGCACCATTCATGCAGTCTGTCTAGGTCATCTTGTAGTCGCATACTGTCTTCCATCGTCTTAATCCTCTTCATAATATTTGCATCATCAGCAAACAATGAGAGGAATGATTCTATACCATCTGGGAGATCATTGACATATATAAGAAACAGTATGGGTCCAAGGACTGAACCCTGCGGGACCCCACTGGTCACGTGTCGCCAATCTGAGACCTCACCCCACACAGTGACTCGCTGTCTTCTGTTACTTAGGTACTCCCTTAGAGTGTGTTCCGTTTGGGTTAAGTGTAATATGGCGAGTCTCCTTTCTCAGTGAAGGAGCGCTCTAGCCCATATATATTTTATCACAATCCCAGAGGAGAGGTATTTAAATTTTACTTTCTTTAAAATGATTTCAGCTTTTATTTATTTTGTTAACTTATGATGAAAACCGTAACCAGACTCTATGAATTAAATATTTATGTATACACACAAATACGCTCTGTACTCTACATGTTTGTGACGTGGCGGTCACATTTTCTCCACAATGAGTGGAGGAGTTATTTACATTTCTTCCTATTGAAGATAAACTTAACTTTAATTTTGTTTTGATATTTCTACACAGCAACAGAAACTATCTTTTCCTGGTGTATATTTAGTTAGGTAAAATATAATAACTATAAATATATATTGTGTGGGAAATTTCCCACATAATTCCAGGGAAAAGAAACATGGATCGGAACCCACTGTTTAGGACTAGCCGAACACTTCATTACTCCTTTTCAGATTTTTTAAATATTGTTTTAATTTTACTGTGCACTCCTGTGCACCAGTACGTACAGGATGGACGTTCAGTATTGGAGGTCTCTTGGCGACTTCTTCTCCAGCCAACTCCAGTGGTACTAACTTACAATGTCTTGGGGCTAGTGGTGCCTTTGCACTTTACTTTTACTATCGTCAAGGTACCCTGGCTGTGTGGGTGAACACAAACAATACAACCTATAAGCCACTCTGAACGTGCGGCTGTTGCTGTCCATTAGAACAACATCGCCATGGTTGTAAGTGAATTCGGTTATAGGGGTTGGTAGTCCCAATGCGATACTCACGCAGAACAGTTAATTCTTCCTTGTCCAAAATTCATTCGACCGACTGATTACCTGTGACAGGTGTTTATAACTCCGAGGTAAACCATTTTCCCCAACGTTTGAAGGATCTCTACGTTCTTCATCAGTGAGGGAGGCAATAGGGGTGACAGATCCTCCATACATCAGATGAGATGGACTAACAGGCTCGTGTTGTGAGTTGTCGTCAAAGAGGTAAGTCAGTGGTCGGTTATTGACTCGGGAATTAATTTCTGTGACAACGGATTGGAGTTCATGGAGATCTATTTTCTGGTAGTTCAGAGTTTTTTCCTTTGACAGCGTTTCACTGTCCCTACCATCCTCTCGTAGAACACCCGTGTCACAGTGTTATGGGTGGTAAAATTGCCAGTATCACTGCCATTGATTCAGGGCAGTCTGAACAACTGGGTGGTGTCAGACCTACAATAGGCATGCTTCACCAGCCACCAAGCTAGACCCGTTATCGCATATCATCAACTTGGGGCAGGATCTACATACACCAAACTTGTGGAAGGCCTGGATGAATGATTCAACATTCATTGGGGAGTTACTTCCAGGTGAGCTCCTCGAGTGGTGGCACAAGTAAAAAGGCCTTAACAGCCTTAACAGGGACACCTGTTGCCTGTTAGGATAATAGCTCCTGTGATGTCTACCACAGTAGTCTCAAAAGAATGAAGGTGCAGTTCTCGGTCCCTAGGATGTGGTGGAGGTCCAGGGAAAGGACACATCGAGCATCGCACCTCAGGCAGACAGGATTTAAGAATTAACTTAACAGTTTGGCAACATTAGGGAAGCCAGTACCCCACCATGGAGTGCACAGTGGTCGTGAAAGTAAAGCACAAGCAATCTACTTATCTAAAGATTCCTCGGGGAGGAACTGAGGTTGTTTACTTCAAGATCAACGTCTGTGTGCTGTAATCTTCCCCCGCAATGCAGAACGTTCTGATTGTCTTGGTCAATCCAGAGACTTAAGTCATTTATATTTTTTGGTGAGAAGTTTCATAGTCCTCACTCTAGGTTTACACTTGTGCATGTTTGACTCAGTACTTAGGAGCACCTTGTGCTCTTAATGTATCTACTTGTGCTTGATACCTACTTTCTGCAAGAAATCCAACACTGGGTTACACTAAGTAGTTTATTCAGAGCAGAGCACTGAGTACAGTCAATTACTGAAGTCAAGTGAGGCTTGGGATCTCAGTGAGAACAGTGACATTGGTCACTATGACTTGTGACTTTTGTTCGGGCCACTTGTAAATGACAATCCACTAAAACCCATGGAACCACTTCTCGGCTTTAGTTATTTGCTTAAATGTCAGTCCTCTAGATAGATTATCAGCTGGTTTCTCCTTAGTTGGGACTATCAGAGTTTGTATCCAAATGATAAGTCTCTAATTACTTTAGAGTTGTTACTGACATAGAGCATTTTGCTCCTATAGTTGTATTTCAATTGCAGTACTGCTTCATTATCTGGCCACACCACAGTTAGTTGGATGTGGATGTTTATTAATGTTTTCTGAAGATTTACTTTATACATCTTCTGAAGATTTAAGATGAAGATCAGAAGAACCGACACCATTTACTATCCTTTAATACAATATTCAGTTAATATTGTTGCTGTTTTTGTACTAACAAATTCACTCAAAGAAACGAGATTGCGGTGGAATTTTCCTCGAGAAAAACGAGATATCACTGCCATATCCCAATTAAATTTACCAGCTAACAATAATGTGAATCACTTTAAACACCAGTGTAAGCTTTCGAATTAACGAAAAGTATTCTATATGACTGGATCTAATATAATTACTAAAAACAAAAGTCTGCCTCCCATTGTGAATAAAAGGACATTATAGGAACTGGCGAGAGAGATACGTCTCTCAAGCCGGGAAGGAGGCAAACGCCGTAAATTTTAACATCAACAAGTCTCGCTTGGAAAATGCTTGTAGCTACACAATTATATTCCTCTAGACGCATGGTTATGTGAAGTGCAAGCTCCCATCATCATCACAATCTTCGTCAACAATAAGGGAAGTGTTCTTTACCCGATAACCCATTAATTAAATCTAATCATTCCTTGCCAGTAATGCAGGTAGATTAGGGGCATACCGGTTAGGACATGTCATGACTTGTACACACCGCTCGTTAGACTTACAGGGATAGGACGTTATTATTCTAGGGATAGATTTAAGAACCTGTATCTAAAGGCGTCCAACCAGGGCGTCTCATCAGTACATCACATTCAATAAAAGTAAAATTGACTTCACCAGGGATTAGGAAACTCATACGAATACAAACTATGTAAATAATGACAATAGATATTTATAAAACTAAAAAAAAAGGTAATTTATGTATAACAATAATCAAACTGGCTTATTAATTAACTATCGTAATGTTGTCCTTCTAGATAATTGTACTACAAAAGCAAAATCAGTAAAATAAAAACAACACAGACACTTATCAGACCAGGACAGTTAACGCCACGCTCGTCTCCCAGTTACTGAACTAAACATGGCGTTGGGACGCCCCACACTCGCTCACAACATAACGAATGGTAAATTTATATAAAATTAATTTTGTTTAATGAGCAACAACACTGCAAAAGTAAACATTAAAATAACTTAAATAAGAATGATTAAATTTACATGCATAAACAGAGGTAATGTATGATATAATAAATACAATTATTCATTTATAATAATAGAAATGAAACTACTGGCAACTACACAATACTTCCTGCTTCCTGTACTATAGCAGGAAGTTGACTCGACTATCACAGGTCTAATACCTGACTAGTAATCCGCGCTCCTGTCTCACTGATATTGCCACATTACACGATAAATTACAAAAATATAATATATATACATATACAGGCAATGATGAAATGGAACAAAGTAAGTTTATATAAATTTATATATGTATCCAGCTAGGAATACGTAACACTTCCACCTCCAAGAAAAAAAATGCAATTGACTGATGATCAATGGCATTTTTTCTGAAAATATAAATGTGTGACACTTGAGATTTATTGAATTAATTACATCAAACATGTAAAAGCAATAAGGACATATTTCTGAACAAAAATGAAAACACTTCCAATATATTCTTACAAGAAAATTAAGAAGTTCAGTCTTGTGATCTTGTTCTACATCACTGTTTCTACATATCAGGGATTTTACTTATGTTCCTCTGGAGTATGTAACTTTATCTCTCCAGGGTACTATCTCATTTAGTTCACTTAGTTTCAGATAATATTTCACATTCCTATCAAAAACATTATTATTATTTGCATGAATAGAATTGTCAATAAAGGTAATTGCATTCACAAAGTCAATACCGCCATTTATGTTTCCATCTGTTTCTACTACTGTTCTGAGATCAGTCCCATGTTTCCAGATTATCCCTTTTCTAATTGGTGAAATTGTCCTAAACAGACTCCCTTTTCCATTACTCCCTTTTTCTGGAGCTGAACTGCATAATTGAAGCTGACTGGATGTAAGGTAGTTTAGGGACTTCTCCTGGGTATGCCCTGACAAAGACATCTGCTTCTCATCACACTTGATCCTCTGTGGAACACATACTCTCGCCCAATGGATACTAAAATTAGAGAAATTAGCGTTAAACCTCACAATTTCATATAAAACTTTCTCACTCATAGAACCTGCAGAAACACAACACAACGACTAGGCAAATCTTTGACCTCCAAACCAATAAATACAACCCAAGATAAGTGCAAAGACTACCTGATCGAACTAACTCAGATTATCCATAATGAACACGTAAGTCAATTTCTTCATAACTCTGTCATGACGATCAGTGAAAGAAAACAGGCTTATGCCTAGGCACCATATCTCAATCACAACTCCAAAAACAAGTTCACACCCTCTGATGGTGGACTTGAACACAACACACACTCTCATAAGCCATCTAGTCTTCAAAACTAACAAAAACATGCTGAAACCTGGACAACCCTCACCATGGATTTCAATTCCCAAGTGATTTCCTTCTGGTGACAGACAATCAAACAAGAGGTTTAAGGGTCTCATCCTCTTGATGATGCACAGCAGATTACCTGGGAACCTCCCAAGGATAATCTGTAACCCTTCATAATTATTAACACTAGGAAGGATAACCTTGTCCCCCAACTTGAAATACACACCTGGAGCCTCAAACATCTGCTCCCAAGTGTGATTAAATCCGTCAACACCAATATGACTCTGAAAGTCAACACAACACTTGAGTGGAACATATATGTTGTTCACTACTCGTACATCAAAATAAACTGGATCTGAAAATAGAGACACTGCACTAGTATGACTCACCACTTCCTCAGAACTGGATGCACAACCTACTTGAGTAAACTCTCTCTGCTCAACAGCAAGGCTGGACAAAGATGTCCCACAGTCCATTGCTACAAGAGAGAATGTCTCCTGCGGAATGAAAGTAGATTGCAACAACATCCTACACACACTCTGACTCAATTTACACAATGACAAATACTTACTCCCCATGGAATAAGAATCACAATCCACAAAACTCTGCAACTTAGATCCAAAAAATACATTACAACCCTTAATGGTTATACATGATTTACCCAAATTTCCTCCCATGATATCTGGAGCTGCTTGGAGTACTGTCTGTTCAAAATCAATAACACTACCAAGCTGGGTCACATCCTCACAGACAACTGAAGAGGGAGGCTCAATGGGTCTTCATCTACTCGACGGAAGCTGATCCTCTGGCTGCTCTCCCACACTCTCCAGAACTGGATCTACAGTACAGACTGTCTCCTTGCTTCTCTTTGAAATCTTTGGGTCAGTTCTACTCAAATTACATAAATTAAAGGAATCTGAAGCGAGCGGGCAAGTAACAGGTAGTTTGACCTCCTCCCCTATACTATCACCTTGACAAGGGTGAAGCGGGGCCTTTACAACAGACTTACTCTCGACAACAGATCCTAACTGGTCAACTGATTCTAAACTTGGAGTGAGCGGGAATACTTCTGCCAACCCGACATCTTGTCCTAAATCATTCACTTGGCTAGAATACAATAGAGTCGTCGCTTTTAAGTTTCTCTCAACTCCTGGCACAACGCTTGTAGTGAGCGGGCAAGACAATGGTACATGGACATCCTTTACCAAATTGGAATAAAGCAGAGTCATAGTACCAGGCATACTCTCAACAACTAGGTTGGCCACACATGAATCAGGAACATCCACATCCCACTTCTCCACTGAAGGGGTACTGGTTACTGGAACAATTACTTGAGTAACATCAGAACTGACAACTAGATTAATAATAGTACTGACATCAGCACAGGTAGGATGGATCAAACCATCTACTACAACAGATTGTTCATTCATAGAACTAACTTCAGAACAAGCAGAACAAACAACATGGTCTGCAACTGGCTGTTTAATTAAACTGGGATCAATCTCACCCACAACATGATTTATGGCCACATCATTACCCAATATAACATCCACACCTGGGATGGGCAACTGTGTACTAACACCCACCGTGCATAAACCTGGGGTAATGGTAGATCTCAAATTAACATCTATCAGAGGTACAGTTTAACATCCTGCAATACTCCGAAGAACTACAAACTTACCAGTATCTCTCTGCAACACTAGAAAGTATACTGGCAGAAATTAAGGTTTGGGAAGCACCCGTATCACGAAGAAGAACCACTGGCTTCCACTTCCCATTTACACACAAAACTTCACCTGAAGACATTTATGGAGAATACTGTTTCATCCAATTGGGGTTTACAGTGACATGTTCATTCGTTAATTTATTCTGCACACCTCTACAATAAATGAGACCAGTTGGTCGTAACTGAGGGTGCAGAATAAAACATGAAGAAATCACATGGCATGTACATAGTACAGTACCTTACAGTGGACACACCTGTGGAACCAACTGTAGGTTTAGAATTAACATTACTAATATTTGATATTCCTGACAATGAAGTAGCAGGATTAGGTTTTGTAAGAGAAGAGCTCATGGGAGTAACTGGAGCACTAGTAATGGATTGGTTCTGATAAGGAGTTCTGTGAGCATTATAATTTACTCTACGGTTAAACTTAGGTGATTGGCCTTAAACTGGGCCTTAGTTAACAACTCATGCTCATCAGCGAGCTTAGACAACTCATAAATATCTGTTATGCTTTTCTGCTCTGCCATAAAATTAGACAATTTATCTGGGAGACATGACAACACTTCTTCTGTTATAAGAAGATTCTTAAGAGCATCATACTCTGTGATAGAAAGTGATTTAAGCCATCTGTTACAATAGTTAGATTTTAATCAGGTGAAATCTGCAATTGTCTGTTCACTTACCCTCTTTAAATTCCTAAACTTTTGTCTGTGTGCTTCAGGATTTAATTGGTAAGCATTTAAGATGCTTTTAAGATGCTAACAAACTCGTAGTCAAAACTATTTTCATCAGGCAAGGATGCAAAAACCTCCTGACTTCTCCCTTTTAATTGATTTTGCACGATTGCAACCCACTGATCCGTTGGCCAGTTCATACTGACTGCAATTTTAGAGAAATGTGAAAAGAAAACCACAGGGTCCTCCTCATTGAACTTGGGTAACTCTATGTATTTATTTATTCTAATGGGATTACTATCATTACTATTAGGAATATTGCTAGTATTACTATGCTCAGCTACCAATCGCTGTGTCTCGAGTCTGTTGTTACCCTCAGCCATTTGGTTTTAAATTTCTAACTGCTGTTTCTTTGTTGCTTCTAGCTGCAACTGAGCTATAACCCTATGATTTTGTGCCTCATTTTCTAGCTGTTGCTGTCTAGCCTGAGCCTCAATGTCTAGCTGTTGCTGTCTAGCCTGAGCCTCAATGTCTAGCTGTTGCTGTCTAGCCTGAGCCTCAATGTCTAGCTGTTGCTGTCTAGCCTGAGCCTCAATGTCTAGCTGTTGCTGTCTAGCCTGAGCCTCAATGTCTAGCTGTTGCTGTCTAGCCTGAGCCTCATTTTCTAGCTTTTGCTGTCTAGCCTGAGCCTCAATGTCTAGCTGTTGCTGTCTAGCCTGAGCCTCAATGTCTAGCTGTTGCTGTCTAGCCTGAGCCTCAATGTCTAGCTGTTGCTGTCAAGCCTGAGCCTCAATGTCTAGCTGTTGCTGTCTAGCCTGAGCCTCAATGTCTAGCTGTTGCTGTCTAGCCTGAGCCTCAATGTCTAGCTGTTGCTGTCTAGCCTGAGCCTCATTTTCTAGCTGTTGCTGTCTAGCCTGAGCCTCACTGTCTAGCTGTTGCTGTCTAGCCTGAGCCTCAATGTCTAGCTGTTGCTGTCTAGCCTGAGCCTCAATGTCTAGCTGTTGCTGTCTAGCCTGAGCCTCAATGTCTAGCTGTTGCTGTCTAGCCTGAGCCTCAATGTCTAGCTGTTGCTGTCTAGCCTGAGCCTCAATGTCTAGCTGTTGCTGTCTAGCCTGAGCCTCAATGTCTAGCTGTTGCTGTCTAGCCTGAGCCTCAATGTCTAGCTGTTGCTGTCTAGCCTGAGCCTCAATGTCTAGCTGTTGCTGTCTAGCCTGAGCCTCATTTTCTAGCTGTTGCTGTCTAGCCTGAGCCTCAATGTCTAGCTGTTGCTGTCTAGCCTGACCCTCAATGTTTAGCTGTTGCGGTCTAGCCTGAGCCTCAATGTCTAGCTGTTGCTGTCTAGCCTGAGCCTCAACGTCTAGCTGTTGCTGTCTAGCCTAAGCCTCAATGTCTAGCTGTTGCTGTCTAGCCTGAGCCTCAATGTCTAGCTGTTGCTGTCTAGCCTGAGCCTCAATGTCTAGCTGTTGCTGTCTAGCCTGAGCCTCATTTTCTAGCTGTTGCTGTCTAGCCTGAGCCTCAATGTCTAGCTGTTGCTGCCTAGCCTGAGCCTCAATGTCTAGCTGTTGCTGTCTAGCCTGAGCCTCAATGTCTAGCTGTTGCTGCCTAGCCTGAGCCTCAATGTCTAGCTGTTGCTGTCTAGCCTGAGCCTCAATGTCTAGCTGTTGCTGTCTAGCCTGAGCCTCAATGTCTAGCTGTTGCTGTCTAGCCTGAGCCTCAATGTCTAGCTGTTGCTGTCTAGCCTGAGCCTCAATGTCTAGCTGTTGCTGTCTAGCCTGAGCCTCAATGTCTAGCTGTTGCTGTCTAGCCTGAGCCTCATTTTCTAGCTGTTGCTGTCTAGCCTGAGCCTCACTGTCTAGATGTTGCTGTCTAGCCTGAGCCTCAATGTCTAGCTCTTGCTGTCTAGCCTGAGCCTCAATGTCTAGCTGTTGCTGTCTAGCCTGAGCCTCAATGTCTAGCTGTTGCTGTCTAGCCTGAGCCTCAATGTCTAGCTGTTGCTGTCTAGCCTGAGCCTCAATGTCTAGCTGTTGCTGTCTAGCCTGAGCCTCAATGTCTAGCTGTTGCTGTCTAGCCTGAGCCTCAACGTCTAGCTGTTGCTGTCTAGCCTAAGCCTCAATGTCTAGCTGTTGCTGTCTAGCCTGAGCCTCAACGTCTAGCTGTTGCTATCTAGCCTGAGCCTCAATGTCTAGCTGTTGCTGTCTAGCCTGAGCCTCATTTTCTAGCTGTTGCTGTCTAGCCTGAGCCTCAAAGTCTAGCTGTTGCTGTCTAGCCTGAGCCTCAATATCTAGCTGTTGCTGTCTAGCCTGAGCCTCAATGTCTAGCTGTTGCTGCCTAGCCTGAGCCTCAATGTCTAGCTGTTGCTGTCTAGCCTGAGCCTCAATGTCTAGCTGTTGCTGTCTAGCCTGAGCCTCAATGTCTAGCTGTTGCTGTCTAGCCTGAGCCTCAATGTCTAGCTGTTGCTGTCTAGCCTGAGCCTCAATGTCTAGCTGTTGCTGTCTAGCCTGAGCCTCAATGTCTAGCTGTTGCTGTCTAGCCAGAGCCTCATTTTCTAGCTGTTGCTGTCTAGCCTGAGCATCAATGTCTAGCTGTTGCTGTCTAGCCTGAGCCTCAATGTCTAGCTGTTGCTGTCTAGCCTGAGCCTCAATGTCTAGCTGTTGCTGTCTAGCCTGAGCCTCAACGTCTAGCTGTTGCTGTCTAGCCTGAGCCTCAATGTCTAGCTGTTGCTGTCTAGCCTGAGCCTCAATGTCTAGCTGTTGCTGTCTAGCCTGAGCCTCAATGTCTAGCTGTTGCTGTCTAGCCTGAGCCTCATTTTCTAGCTGTTGCTGTCTAGCCTGAGCCTCAATGTCTAGCTGTTGCTGCCTAGCCTGAGCCTCAATGTCTAGCTGTTGCTGTCTAGCCTGAGCCTCAATGTCTAGCTGTTGCTGCCTAGCCTGAGCCTCAATGTCTAGCTGTTGCTGTCTAGCCTGAGCCTCAATGTCTAGCTGTTGCTGTCTAGCCTGAGCCTCATTTTCTAGCTGTTGCTGTCTAGCCTGAGCCTCACTGTCTAGCTGTTGCTGTCTAGCCTGAGCCTCAATGTCTAGCTGTTGCTGTCTAGCCTGAGCCTCAATGTCTAGCTGTTGCTGTCTAGCCTGAGCCTCAATGTCTAGCTGTTGCTGTCTAGCCTGAGCCTCAATGTCTAGCTGTTGCTGTCTAGCCTGAGCCTCAATGTCTAGCTGTTGCTGTCTAGCCTGAGCCTCAATGTCTAGCTGTTGCTGTCTAGCCTGAGCCTCAATGTCTAGCTGTTGCTGTCTAGCCTGAGCCTCAATGTCTAGCTGTTGCTGTCTAGCCTGAGCCTCATTTTCTAGCTGTTGCTGTCTAGCCTGAGCCTCAATGTCTAGCTGTTGCTGTCTAGCCTGACCCTCAATGTTTAGCTGTTGCGGTCTAGCCTGAGCCTCAATGTCTAGCTGTTGCTGTCTAGCCTGAGCCTCAACGTCTAGCTGTTGCTGTCTAGCCTAAGCCTCAATGTCTAGCTGTTGCTGTCTAGCCTGAGCCTCAATGTCTAGCTGTTGCTGTCTAGCCTGAGCCTCAATGTCTAGCTGTTGCTGTCTAGCCTGAGCCTCATTTTCTAGCTGTTGCTGTCTAGCCTGAGCCTCAATGTCTAGCTGTTGCTGCCTAGCCTGAGCCTCAATGTCTAGCTGTTGCTGTCTAGCCTGAGCCTCAATGTCTAGCTGTTGCTGTCTAGCCTGAGCCTCAATGTCTAGCTGTTGCTGTCTAGCCTGAGCCTCAATGTCTAGCTGTTGCTGTCTAGCCTGAGCCTCAATGTCTAGCTGTTGCTGTCTAGCCTGAGCCTCAATGTCTAGCTGTTGCTGTCTAGCCTGAGCCTCATTTTCTAGCTGTTGCTGTCTAGCCTGAGCCTCACTGTCTAGATGTTGCTGTCTAGCCTGAGCCTCAATGTCTAGCTCTTGCTGTCTAGCCTGAGCCTCAATGTCTAGCTGTTGCTGTCTAGCCTGAGCCTCAATGTCTAGCTGTTGCTGTCTAGCCTGAGCCTCAATGTCTAGCTGTTGCTGTCTAGCCTGAGCCTCAATGTCTAGCTGTTGCTGTCTAGCCTGAGCCTCAATGTCTAGCTGTTGCTGTCTAGCCTGAGCCTCAACGTCTAGCTGTTGCTGTCTAGCCTAAGCCTCAATGTCTAGCTGTTGCTGTCTAGCCTGAGCCTCAACGTCTAGCTGTTGCTATCTAGCCTGAGCCTCAATGTCTAGCTGTTGCTGTCTAGCCTGAGCCTCATTTTCTAGCTGTTGCTGTCTAGCCTGAGCCTCAATGTCTAGCTGTTGCTGTCTAGCCTGAGCCTCAATATCTAGCTGTTGCTGTCTAGCCTGAGCCTCAATGTCTAGCTGTTGCTGCCTAGCCTGAGCCTCAATGTCTAGCTGTTGCTGTCTAGCCTGAGCCTCAATGTCTAGCTGTTGCTGTCTAGCCTGAGCCTCAATGTCTAGCTGTTGCTGTCTAGCCTGAGCCTCAATGTCTAGCTGTTGCTGTCTAGCCTGAGCCTCAATGTCTAGCTGTTGCTGTCTAGCCTGAGCCTCAATGTCTAGCTGTTGCTGTCTAGCCAGAGCCTCATTTTCTAGCTGTTGCTGTCTAGCCTGAGCATCAATGTCTAGCTGTTGCTGTCTAGCCTGAGCCTCAATGTCTAGCTGTTGCTGTCTAGCCTGAGCCTCAATGTCTAGCTGTTGCTGTCTAGCCTGAGCCTCAACGTCTAGCTGTTGCTGTCTAGCCTGAGCCTCAATGTCTAGCTGTTGCTGTCTAGCCTGAGCCTCAATGTCTAGCTGTTGCTGTCTAGCCTGAGCCTCAATGTCTAGCTGTTGCTCTCTAGCCTGAGCCTCATTTTCTAGCTGTTGCTGTCTAGCCTGAGCCTCAATGTCTAGCTGTTGCTGCCTAGCCTGAGCCTCAATGTCTAGCTGTTGCTGTCTAGCCTGAGCCTCAATGTCTAGCTGTTGCTGCCTAGCCTGAGCCTCAATGTCTAGCTGTTGCTGTCTAGCCTGAGCCTCAATGTCTAGCTGTTGCTGTCTAGCCTGAGCCTCAATGTCTAGCTGTTGCTGTCTAGCCTGAGCCTCAATGTCTAGCTGTTGCTGTCTAGCCTGAGCCTCAATGTCTAGCTGTTGCTGTCTAGCCTGAGCCTCAATGTCTAGCTGTTGCTGTCTAGCCTGAGCCTCAATGTCTAGCTGTTGCTGTCTAGCCTGAGCCTCAATGTCTAGCTGTTGCTGTCTAGCCTGAGCCTCAATGTCTAGCTGTTGCTGTCTAGCCTGAGCCTCAACGTCTAGCTGTTGCTGTCTAGCCTGAGCCTCATTTTCTAGCTGTTGCTGTCTAGCCTGAGCCTCAATGTCTAGCTGTTGCTGTCTAGCCTGAGCCTCAATGTCTAGCTGTTGCTGTCTAGCCTGAGCCTCAATGTCTAGCTGTTGCTGTCTAGCCTGAGTCTCAATGTCTAGCTGTTGCTGTCTAGCCTGAGCCTCATTTTCTAGCTGTTGCTGTCTAGCCTGAGCCTCAATGTCTAGCTGTTGCTGTCTAGCCTGAGCCTCAATTTCTAACCGTCGAGCGTCAAGCTCTCTCTGTTGAGCTTCAGCCTCTAATATTTTCTGTTGGTTTTGAGCTTCAATCTTTAATATTTTCTGTTGCTTTTCAAATTCACATTCTTTCTCTCGAGCCTCAAGCTTAGCACATTCTACTTGTGCTTCTAACTCAAGACGCCTTAAAGCAATTTGCTCACTAGTCTCCTCTTTGACCTCATCCAAAATTTCTTCTCCTAACTCACCATTTTCTACTAAATGGGTCACTATGACTCTCAGAATTTGTGCCTTATTCATTTTATTGTTGGCTGTTAATTCTATCTTATTTGCCATATTTATTAAGGCAGACTTTTTTAGGCTTTTAATTCCCTCAAAGTCTGGATTAGCCAACAGCGACACCACTTGATCGTCCATTGTTAACTAACTCTTGACACTTTACTAACTAAAATAATTAAACAGAATGGCACGGCACTACACACTTCACTTTATATTGACACAGACACTGAAAATTTGCTTGGCCTCACTGCACAAACAAAAGTATGGATGACTTACCTCCAAAAATCGTGAAGCGTAGGTTACTAGTTACACAGGACGACTCTGGCATGGCATACTGCAAGGTTCTTAAAGCACACAGATTCCTAGGAAGGCAAGGTTAGATTAGCAAAGATTTAAATATACGTGGGAAACAACATCTCCCGAACCTAGGCCCCCAAAATATGTCATGACTTGTACACACCGCTCGTTGGACTTACAGGGATAAGACGTTGTAATTCTAGGAATAGATTTGAGAACCTGTATCTAAAGGCGTCCAACCAAGGCGTCTCATCAGTACATCACATTCAACAAAAGTAAAATTGACTTCACCAGGGATTAGGAAACTCACACGAATATAAACTATGTAAATAATGATAATATATATTTATAAAACTAAAATATGGTCATTTATGTATAACAATAATCAAACTGGCTAACTTAAATAAGAATGATTAAATTTACATGCATAAACATAGATAATGTATGTTATAATAAATACAATTATTCACTTATAATAATAAAAGTGAAACTACTGGCAACTACACAATACCAGCTTCCTGTACTATAGCAGGAAGTTGACTCGACTATCATAGGTCTAATACCTGACTAGTAATCCGCGCTCCTATCTCACTGATATTGCCACACTACACGATAAATTACAAAAATATAATATATATACATATACAGGCAATGATGAAATGGAACAAAATAAGTTTATTTAAATTTATATACGTATCCAGCTAGGAGTACATAACAGGACACGCAGTGAGCCACCCAACAGCGTAAATACTAACTCAATCTTAACTAATAAATTACAGTAATTTCCCCTGGTATAGCCGTCATATATTGGTTACGATTATTACTGTGTTCCATACCCTTTGACAAGTGTAATTGAAGGTGAAGAAGAATTAGCAACAATTAACTGTTTCAACACATGACATGTGATTACACTAGCATCACCTAGGGGAGTATTAGTCTATTAATCATTGGGGTTCATATCTGGTTGACCAGGCCATAAACAACTATACAGATAAGCTGCATTTGTTTAATTTAGTTTACTAACCTAGGTGTCTTGACATTTGTAGTAAATGTCTACCAATTGATTAATTTCGATTGATATATCATATAATTAATGAACGCCCCAGCTCGTGTAGGAAATGATTTGTAGAAATTTAGTATCAAACCGTCCATTATTGAAACAAATACATTAACATGTGAAATTAATATAAATTTCTTAATAAATAAATAAAATAAACAAATTGATCCCATAGGTCAGTTTTCCCTACATGATTGGTCTACATCAAACCGGATGAACCAGAATTAGCCAGTTTTTCATTATATCTAGAAATACACTAGTTCTCAGATCCATATGATTGGGTCTTCGAAGCGGGAAAGTCTAGAGAGCTAGACTAATATTAAATGAAAAAATCAGTAAACAATATCTTATAAACAAATACCCAGTCACAGACTGGCCACCCAGCCTAGTCTCAGTGGTTTTCACCGAGTTTAACCATGAATTGTGTGGCGTTTTTATATCTGCAGAGTGACACCGCATAAAATAACTCCAGCCAAATTAAGGCTACATCTTCGCAGAGTTTATCCACACAAAATTTGTAGTGTTTTTTTTTTTGCGAAGTCAGTAATAAAATAACTGATAATTCCAAATAACACTAGAGGCTACCATTGACTAGTTGGACTAAATATTTAACAAACTAGAACAATAGTTGGTCGTATCATCGTTTTAATATCGAGCTATCCTTGCATCTACAAACGCCATCAAGACGCAACTGCTTCGTTATCTCAGACACTGTGCCCGGCAAACCAGTTTGTCCTACAGTAATTTTTGTGGCCACATTTAATAAGTTAGATAGGATGGGTTTGTTGTCATGATACGTACCCTTTAAAACAAACCCGTAAGTTTCATTCCCCCTATCTCCCCACATTAATTTTTATGAATACGTGAGGAACTATATATTCTCAAATAGATTTTACATGTGAATTGTCTTTCAGCTGGAGTACAAGCGTAAGAGAGACGATAACTTCCACAACAATCACATGTTCCCAGAGTAGCCTGCTGAAACAAGTTTACGGTGACGAGTTTTATGAGTTTACAAGGCGCATGCTATTCTTCCTACCTACAGCTAAGCTGTCAATACTTTCTTTGTAGACAACCTTTAGTAGTATTCATTGATTTATTAATATCATATGCCTGTTTATTATTCATACATGTGATTTATGACTTTATATGCATTAACATCTCATTATTTTATTATTTAAAGAGCATTAATTTCTCTTTACAAATTAATCCCACCCCCCCCCCAAAGTGTGTGGAGGGATTTGGCTCTATAGTTTACAGTAAACTACAGTTCATTATTATACATTAATAGATTTCAGTTACACTTTATATAAGAGATCCATGGGCACTGGTTCTCTAATTTATTTTATTTTCATAAGAATGGTACTTCGAGTTATATATTAGATTTATTATCATTATACTGGAGCCAGATTTCCTCATCCTTTTTGGTCGACTTAGAACCGGATAATTAGTTCATTAAATATTAGTGGTTCATAGACCAACACATTCAAATAAATTACTGATCTACATAAACCAATATAAATTCACAAATATTTACGGTCCAGTATACGAAGTTAAATTACTGGTCCTATATAATCCACTATATTTAATCATATACTAAGTCTGTTTTTAGTCTATTATTAATTAAGTAGTATTATCAGGTACTAGGCTATATATTCATTGTTAGTTACAACTAACAGCGAACTGCGACACATATATTATATCCTAACCCCCATTATTTCCTATTATTAATTTACCAGAATAAAGCTAATGTCTACATCTGGCTTTAATGGGCTATAGTTAATTACCCACAATGTTCAGACCTATACCTCACACAGAGCTGAGGATAACTAGGTCGCCTAGAGCAACTGCTCACAATTAATAACCTCGTGTTAATAACTACATTAAATTGGTCACACCATATAACCATTATTTTCTTGGTGGTAATGCCACCCATATTCATTTTGCCAGACTATTTCGTGAAAATCAGTCACGGGAATTTAGGGCATATGTGACTAGTAATGATGATCAATGATATTGATCTTCACAGAAGATTGTGGCCAGAGAGACAACAGTAAGTGTATATAGTTAAATTTCATATACACGTATTTCCTATAAGTGTATATTCTGTATATCAAAAACTAAAAAAAAAACTAAAAAAAAAAAATAACACCATATGTATACCAATATTGCACATCATTTATCGTATTTTATGCCAACCCACAGGGGTAGGATATTTTTCGACTGGAATTGTACTATGGTATGTACAACTCTAGCCTAAACTATTTAGCAACTTATGCACTGGGCTGCTCAGCTTCCAAATACGGTACCCCCCCTTCCGTGTGTGTGCGCAGGAAATAAATTCTCTGGAAAAAATTATTTTCTCCTTTGAAAGTGTCAAAATTCCTTCCATGAGTATGGATATGTTAACAAAAAGTCGAAGTTGTACTTAAATCCCTGGAAACACAAACTGTAACTGTCTATTTTCCGCTTGTTACAACTTGTAATAAAGATGTTACATCTTGGCTTAACATGTTTATGATGTATTAGAACGTTTTTACAACTTGCTATATTGGTTGTTATAACTGGTTAGGAGGTGTTATAACTGGTTAGGAGGTGTTATAACTGGTTAGGAGGTGTTAAAACTTGTTCGAACGTTGTACCAACGTCGTAGTATCGGTGTGTCTTTGGCGGGGAATTACTTTGGCTGCAATGGGGTCCGGAATACGATTTGGTGGTCGTCCGTGACATAGACTCCCGGGGCCGGATTCAGGAAGGTACTTACGAAGGTTTTTCCTCTTACCTAAGAGCGTTTTCTGTCTTTTAGCGCCTTCGTGGCGGCTACGTCCGTATTCAATTAGCTACCCTAAGTGGAAAAACCTTCGTAAGTTCATTCCGGGATTTAAGTGTGGTTTCGACCACTCGTAGCTTTACGTAAACTGGATATAAGTAATTTTTTCTCTACTACATAACACTGGGATCGATTTATGATATTGGAACATGACCAAAATATTATAGCTGGTGAATCTAGTGAAGAGGAATCCTTCGTGTTAGTTATATATGCATTCTCTGCTTGAAACTTGAAGTAAATATGTGTTTGATGCTAGTAGAATTAGTTTTATAATAGCAAGATATTATACCAGTAGTTATTAAGTAAATAAACACTGGTGAACATGAAATATGAGAGAAGGTGATGAGCCCTGCCTGATGGGATCATTTACTATCACCAAATGCCCCTGTTCACCTAGTAGTAAGGGTGTACCTTAGCTATACATACCCATTTCTAATTTATGTAGTTTGGTTTTATTTTGAAATTAAATCTGGGTGAGATATAAAATAAAAATATGCTGCACAAATGATGTTAGGTAAGGAAAAGGGTAAAAATGTCAAAAACTTTATTCATTGAATACTTAAAGCTATAATTATGACTATATAGATTATTAAAAAAGAGAGAGGGAAGTAGGGGTCCAAGACCTCTTCCTGTTATACAATTTGGGTGTGGAACAAGTAATTATCAAAAGAAGGCACCATTCCGGGAAGGCTATGTAGCAGTAAGGCAGTGAGGTGAGGCAGCTACTTATTTGAGAAATGCTTATTTGATTTACCTTATAAGCGGAGGCAATTTATTTTATTTGAGGAATACTCAGCTTATTCCTCTACATTTAGCATGGAACAAATTTGTGTCCAAGACCTCTTCCTGTTACTCAATTTGGCTGTGTGTAACCAAACTAGAAGTGCTCTACAAATCAAGGGACCCAGAATGTGGAATGACCTCCCGAATCATGTCAAAGGCTGTACCTTTCTCAACCAGTTTAAGAGTTAAACCAAGTACTGCCTAATTAACTCCATGTAACCTAACTTACCTCCTAAATGTCAACCCATGTCTTGCTATTTTTTAAACAACGCTGTTCACCAACATGTGCAATTGCTGATTTATGCTATGTTAACCCCCTTTTTGTATTTTATATTCTTTCTTTCAACACAATTTTTACCTAATCCCGATTACTATTAAGTTTTAGTCTGTGTTTTTCCCCCCACACCTTGCCCGAAATGCTATGAGTATTAATGGCTTTAGGTATTGTATGTTCTAGCTCTGCCTATAAATCCAACATTATGTTTGTAAATCAACTGTATGTACTTTTCCTGAATAAAATGTATTTATTATTTTTTTTTAATCAGTAAGTATTAAAAGAAGGCACCAAGCTGGGAAGGCTATGTAGCACCATTGTGTGTAACAATAAACCAATTTTTTGTTAACAAATAATGCACCTGTATGGGAAAACAAATCCTGTCAGCTGTAAAAATATTGATGCAGTTATTTAAATGAAAAATATAATGAAAGATATATTACTGGTTTATTTTTATCCTATCTTTTTGTACTATATAGTATATCCAAGGAAGTGAAAAATTGAGACATAATGCACAATTTAATGAATGATTAGCATGGATTAGCAGTTCAAAAAAAATATGACTTGTATTACATATCAACATGAGATCTTAATGATCCATGGTCAACATGATTTAATAAGGATAATACAGTACTGTATTTGTAATAATACAAACTATAATTTAAAATCTTTATTACTGATTTTTTTTATTAAGAAGATTAGGTATACACAGCAATGTGCTGCTACCCTATTCTATATGGAATATTACACAGTGTAGATACAAAACTAGCTATAAGTTTATCTAATACTCCCATCTCACAGGATGGTTAGACATACTGTACATGGAATCAATTTAGAAAATACCAGCCTCAATACAAAAAAACAAATCAACTCTGACTAAACAACTCTTAGCAATTTTCACAAGAGGTAAGCTCTGAATCATGGAAACATTATATTATAATTACTCTTACCAGTTTCTACAAAACTCCTCTCAGACAATGTATTTTTAAACATGTTTAGGTATACAGAGCAATGTGCTGCTTCCCTATTCTGTATAAAGGACCACACAGTGTAGATCAAAAACCAGCTACAAGCTCACCCAACATCCTCACCTCACAGGATGGCCAGTCATACATGGAATTAGGAGAGAACAAAATACTTAATGCTGATCTATTAGCCTCCACTGGCAAAATCTGGGTGCAGCACAAGAATATCTTCCAATATTCCTGAGTGTATGAAGTAATTACAGAGCTCAAAATACCTCATACCATTTGGTATGAAGTCACTGATAACAGGACAATCACAGATATAGTGTTGGAGAGTATGTTCTCTCAAGTAGGACTGAAAACAGATGTTTTTTTTCCACGAAGAGGGCTATAAACCATGGAACCGCCTACCCGCTGAAGTCGTAAATGCCAAATTCCAGCTAAAAAATATCATTAAGACAATTGGCGGGCCCTTTAACAAGCCGTCGGCTTTCTGTCCTCTTCGAGGTCACTAGATAGTTAGTGGCCCTTGGGTAAATTCAGTAAATATATACAATAATTGTCAGCGCATCTTCCGAGCAACAAGGACAGCTACACAGTATCTGTTGACCAGACCACACACTAGAAATTGAAGGGACGACGACGTTTCGGTCCGTCCTGGACCATTCTCAAGTCGATTGTGATGGGGAGGTAGGGACAGGCATTAAATAGGCAAGAGAGAGCTGAGGAGGAAAGTCAGGTGTAGGGGATAGTAGTAATGAGAACTGCAGAAGGCCTATTGGCCCATACGAGGCAGCTCCTATTATAACCACCGAAGGAGATAGTAATAGGAAAAAGAAGAGGATAGCAAGGGAGCGTAGGAGAAGACAATGAACAGAAAAAGGGAGAAGAGAGAAAGAAAGGGAAAGAGAAAGAAAGAAATAAATGGAAGGGGGAAAGCTTATGTTAAGTCACGTTTGTTAGAAAGATTAGAGCACTTGAGTATATACTGTGAAAGGGAAGAGTCCACAGCAACAAAGCCAGGACTCAAGTTCATCCGTCATTGTTAATAAGAGCCGATTCTACAAGACGGCGTCTGTGTAGAGTAGAGGCAGGAAAGATTATTTTGGAGGAAGACCAATCAATGGGATGATTAGAATCCCTCACATGGCAGAAGAGAGCATTGTTAGTGTCTGCAGACATAACACTTCTCTTGTGTTCTTTAAGTCTGTCATTCAGTGTACGGCCAGTTTCGCCAAAGTATCGGAGAGGACAAGATGAACAGGATATAGCGTAGACACCAGCAGCATTAGAAGCAGGAGGAGCAGTGTGAACTAGATTGCTACGAAGTGTGTTAGTTTGTCGAAAGGCGAGTTTAATGTCAAGAGGACGAAAGGTATTGGTAAAAGTTTTGAGTTCAGATATGAAGGGAAGACATAGTACAGTGCTACTAGTGTTGGAAGCAGGTTTAGGATGAAAGAAATTTCGTTTAGCTTGAGAGTGGGCACAGTTGATGAAATGCAAAGGATAACCAAGGCGAGAGAATGATTTGTAGATAAAGGCAATTTCAGAATCAAGAAACTGAGGGTCGCTGATGCGTAGAGCGCGGAGGAAGAGAGAGACGAGGACACTTTTCTTAACAGAAAAAGGATGGTAGGAAAAGAAGTGAATGTACATGCCACTATGCATGGGTTTACGGTAGACAGAGAAAGAGAACCCAGACACAGAGCTGTGAACATGAACATCAAGAAAAGGAAGGAGGGAATTAGATTCCCACTCAACTTTGAAATGGATAGAAGGAGCCAGATTGTTAAGAGAGGCGAGGAAAGGCTGGAAAAGATTAAGGTCATGAGGCCATAAAGCAAAAATGTCATCAACATAGCGAAGCCAGAGAGAGGGACGAGTATCAATAGAAGGAAGAAGAACAGTTTCGAAGTATTCCATGTAGAAATTAGCAAGAACAGGGGAGAGAGGGGAACCCATAGCGACACCGAAAGTTTGAGTGTAATATTTACCGTTGAAAGAGAAAGAGTTAGATTCAACACAGAGTCTAATGAGATCGAGGAAGACGTCAGTGGGAAGTGGGAGAGGAAGGAGACCCTCTGACGCCTTCTGTCTGAGGAAAGAGAGAACGTCATCGAGCGGAACATTAGTGAACAGAGAGTCGACATCAAGACTAAGCATTTTACAAGAGGGTTGCAGGCGCAGTCTTTCTATGAAGTCCTGAGAGTGACGAAGGTGGGCAGGGGAAAAAGTGCCAAGGTAAGGTGTCAGGGTTTTAGCGAGCCAGGAGGCAAGAGGATAGCTGACAGAGCCCCGTGAAGAAATGATAGGACGAAGAGGAACACCAGGTTTATGAGTCTTAGGAAGACCATAGAAATAAGGAAGAGAAGGGCAGATGACACGGAAACGTTTAATGAGATCAAAGTCAGGAGGGCAAAGACTAGAGAGCTGTCTTAGTTTGCGGTTAAAGGAAGTTTTGAGGCGATCCAAAGGGTTAGAAGTCAGAGGAGCATAAGTGTGAGAGTCAGAGAGCAAGACATCTGCTTTTCGGAGGTAGTCCTCACGGTCAAGGACAACCACCGAATTGCTTTTGTCTGAAGGAAGGATAAGAATAGAGTTGTTAGATTTCAGGGAGGCAAGGGCAAGCTGGAAGCGACGAGGAAGGTGGTGATTTTTAGAAAACAAGCTGTCAAGAACGGGGATAAGGGCCCCTCTAAAGGCAGACAGGTCCGAAAGAGTACTAGAGTTAGAATTGACAAACCTGTTAAAGGAACTAATGAGATCAATGCCACAGCGTGGGCCAGGGGAAGTAGCAAAAGACAGACCAAGACCAAGAAGTTCTTGCTGGTGCTTAGAAAGAGAGTAGGACGAAAGGTTGGTAACACAGTCAGAGAGAGAGTATTTGGCCCAAGGACTGTTGAGGATCAGGCGTTGAAGTTTGTTGTGTAGTGTGGAGGAGTGTTGGGAAGAGGAGACGTGAGCAGTGTCAAATGCAATTGGAAAAATGATATTGCATAGATCACTGGGAAGAGAAGAGGACAGAAAGCGTTGCTGTTGACGAACAGCAAGAAAAGCCTCGTCAACTTGCAAGGAGGTGGCATGAATAAGTTCTTGAAGAAGAAGGCGGGCATGTTCAGGGAAAGGAGATGCTTAGTCTTGATGTCGACTCTCTGTTTACTAATGTCAACCCGTTCTCACACAAGACAGCACATATATGACTTAATGCTTAAAGTCAATATGTTGAATATGACTTAGTAAATATGTGATATATTCCCAGTTACTTTTTTTCCAAAACCCAAACTCTTCCTCACGTACCAATTTACGTTTCACAGTACCCGTCCGTCAACCTAGATAGCAGAATAGTCGTGATTGGTTCAATTATAATGAAAATTGTAGTTTTCAGGTCCCACATGGGTTGTAAAATTTACCTACTATTGTCCATGCTCTTAGAATATTACAGATCAGCTACTTCCTATTGAAGCCTCGTAGTTTTGTTTTGAGAAATATTAGTTGTTCTTAGTAAATTATAATAAGTACTAAAAATTATTACATAGAATAACAGTGCTTCACCAATCAATATTATATACCATAGTTTGTGCTTTACAAATCTTTAAAGGATGTTTTGTAGGAACGCTAACAGAAAACGATGTTACGTTGGAATGTCTATGGGGTAAACTACTGCAAACAGGATATTATTGTGTCTACTATACCAACTATAGCTAGGATGGGTATATTGTCCACTACCACCTGTTAGGTGGGTAAGGGGTCCAATACCACCCACAGGATGGGTATGAGGGTCACATCCACCCACAGGATGAGTATGGGGACCACATCCACCCACAGGAAGGGTATGGGGTCCAATACCACCCACAGGATGAGTATGGCATCCACTACAACCCACAGGATAGGTATGGGGCTCCAACCACCCATAGAATGAGTATGGGGCTCCAACCACCCATAGAATGGGTATGGGGTCCAATAACACCCACTGGATGTGCATGGCGTCCATTGTCGCGCGTCGAGCTCGAAAACCGCAGCATTCATCTCAGAACCATGCCTATTTCACGCAGATTTCTTAATAAACGTAAGAGTTTTATATGTCACAAGAAAGATAGAAATATAAGCTTCATTCTAAATACCTTACCATGGGTATATTTAAATTTAAAGCGAAGATACGTGTATTTTTATAATAGCCGAGCTCCGACCCCGGACAGATCGATCGACCGAGCAACTCTTTATTTATTTATTTATTTATTTATGCATATACAAGAATGTACATTGAGAATGTGAGGATACATAATATGGTAATTACAGTCTTGTAAAGCCACTAGTACGCGCAGCGTTTCGGGCAGGTCCTTAATCAAAGAAAATTTTAAGTAGGTAAATGCTTGCAAAATTTATAGACAAAAAAATGATAACAGTTACGTGGAATGAAAAAAATAAGATGAGAGAAAATTGTAGGTACAGCATATTAAAGCACATAGGTAGCTAAGATTGATTGCAATGACAGCTTGAATGGTAGTTGACAAAAATTGGTAGGCACAATACAGCAGAAACAATATAAGATTGATTGCAATGACAGCTTGAATGGTATTGACAAAAATTGGTAGTCACAATACAGCATATGGCTAGCACATAAAAGAAGACAGCAATGAACACAATGATAAGGTTGTTTGATACTATATAAAAATTAGGAGATTGGGTAACACTAGGTACAGAGCAAATTTAAAGCTCAGTGTAGGAAACTAAGATGAAATTAGGTACTTTTTGGTTTTGCTTTTAAATAAGGCAAAAGTTTTACGGTTTTTCAATTCACTAGGGAGTGAGTTCCATAGACTAGGTCCCTTAATTTGCATAGAGTGTTTACACAGATTAAGTTTGACCCTGGGGATATCAAAGAGATATTTATTTCTGGTGTGGTGATAATGGGTCCTATTACATCTGTCCAGGGAGAGTTTCAGAGCATGGTCTGCATTTAAGAACAGGGTTTTGTAAGTGTAGTTGACACAAGAGAATGTGTAGAGGGAGTTAATATTTAGCAAGTTTAGGGATTTAAACAAGGGAGCTGAGTGTTGTCTGAAAGCAGAGTTAATTATTATTCTGATAGCAGATTTTTGCTGTGTGATGATGGGCTTAAGGTGGTTTGCAGTGGTAGACCCCCATGCACAGATACCATAATTAAGATAGGGGTAGATTAGTGCATAATATAGTGAGAGGAGAGCAGAGTTAGGAACATAATATCTGATTTTGGAGAGTATACCAACTGTCTTAGAGACTTTCTTAGTTATGTGTTGAATGTGGGTGCTAAAGTTGAGTCTCTTGTCTAGGAATAGGCCAAGAAACTTGCCATCATTTTTATTACTGATGTTATTGTTGTCTATCTGTAGCTGAATTGCACTTGATGATTTGCTTTCTCTCAGAACAATGTTTATTTCACGTGAATTCGTTAATAAACATAAATGTTTTATATGTCTCAAGAAAGGCAGACATATAAGCTTCACTTTAAACACTTTACCATAGACATATTTAAAGTTCTAATGAAGATACATGTATTTTAAAAATTACGGAGCTCCCACCCCGTACAGACTGAACGACAGAGCAACTCTCTCTCAGATCAATGTTTATTTCACTTAAATTCGTTAATAAACACAAATGTTTTATATGTCTTAAGCAAGATAGAAATAAGAGCTTCATTTTAAATACATTACAATATACATATTTATAGCTCAAGTGAAGATACATATGTTTTTATAGTAGCGCTCAGTAGCTTGTCGGGCATGGAGTGCAGACGCCTACGCACTTGCCGATATATTGTATAATTAGCAAAGATACGCTAATAAAGCCTAAAATCTTATATGCCTCCAGAAAGACCGAGATATGAACATTATTATGATTGCACCAAATGAAATATATCATGTTCGAGAACAAAGATATATCAATTTTAAATTAAGTTTCGACTCTTGCTCTGGCGAGAGAGATGGGGCGACTCTCGCCCCATCTATTGGGGATTCTGTCCACTAAAGACCCAATGCTACTCAAACCCTCCTAGCATTATTTAGGTAATGAAGTAATATGGTATATATACTCGCTATAATGTGGGTGTTGAATGCAGAACATGAGAAAACATATATTTACTCCAAACTAATATAATTTCATTATGAAATAAGTAAATAAGTAGCATCAAAGGAAGTCGACGGTCCAAGCGTCAATGTTGTGGAGCGACTTATCCAAGATATATCGTTGTTTGGAAAGTGTTTGTTGGCATGTCCAGTTGTCGCACTTCTCTGCACAAATTATCACAAATTTAAATTATAATGTTAACAAGTAGAATACATATTTTTAATAAAATCTAACATAACTAGCCAGAAAACATTTAACATTTATTAAAAATATATGTTTGGAAGTTAAATCGACTTCATAGGACAATAGTTTTGTTATATTACAAAAAAAAAAAAAAAATATATACTCGTTATTCGTTGACATGCGTTCGTTACCTAAACTACCATGTACTGCACTTATGTAAAATCTCCCATGTCTCTTCGCTCATCTCACCGAACCCTACAGGCTCTGTGATATATTGTTTAATTAATTGAGATTCACAAATAAAGCTTATAATTGTATATGTTATCAAAAAGGCAGAGCTTAGTTTAGTTCATTTATTATGCAACCCATACCCATCCTATGGGCGATAGTGGAGTGTTACAGAGGCACATAATGGGCTCAGGGACTGAGCCCCACAATTCATATAGCCAAGCAAGTTATAATCTTGATAAGCTAGTTACAAAAGTCAATGCACATTGTCACATCAACAATGGGCTCGAGACCGACCACAAGTACAGTTTATAATTTAAGCAACTGACATATATGGAGGGCTAGTGTCACAATTGATATGTTTATCCTACACATAACCTCCTCTCCCCCTTCAAATGGGCAGCGGTGGATAGGTTACAATCAAGTCGTTTTTTGCGTTTTATTCAGAGATTAGATCTTATTGGGTGAGGAAAGATATTCATATTTTAAAGAAGGCTTCTTGGCTGATGCTCTCCATTGATGGAAAATATACAACCTTTTGAAAATCAATGTTAGTTTGATCTAGATATTGTAATTAACGAAAGTATTTATGTCATCAGAAAGGTAGAAATATAGGCTACATTTAAAATCCTTTGACATAAATATAACTGAAGTGAAAACGAAGATATATGTGTTTTGATAGTTACTTGATGGCTAGCTCTGAGAGTGTGAAGCCCTGCACACCAGCCAATAAATTGCATAATTAGTTTCCATATATTTTAATTAATCTTAAAAATCTATATGTCAGAAGAAAGGAAGATGTAGCCGTTAATGTGACAACATTTAAAAATATATATCTCTTAAGTTAAATAAATAATACCACCTTATCGCCTGTGTCCGGACACATGAAAACTACCTGGGTATCAGTATCCAGCCAGGCGGGGATCACAGGCTGCTCAATACTGATAAATTATGTAATGCACTACTTGTGGTCCATCTCGAACCCATTTATGATGTGACGACTTATAGTGAATTTTGTAACTAGCTCATCAAGATTGTAACTTGCTTAGCTAAATGAATTGTGGGGTTCGGTCCATTCATTTTCTTTCTTTATTATGCACCCCATAATACCCATTCCGTGGGCGGTGATGTAAAGGATTACAGAGGCACATAATCGGTTCAGGAACTGAACCCTCTAGTTCGTTTAGCTAAGCAAATAACAATCTTTTGACGCTAGTTACAAAATTATTAATGTACACATACATGTACATATACATACGTATACATATATACATACACATACATATTTAATCAACCAAACAAATACACACATCAGTAATCTTTTGTCACAAGTAATTCAACAAAAGGCTCACAACAGTCACTATAAAAGGCACTTTACGTCTATGAGGAGTCGCAGTTACTAGTCTTGCTCCACACCCACCCAACTGGGCGGCAGCTTTACAGTCATTTGCTGCATACTTACCCAACAGGGCGGCAGCTTTACAGTCATGTGCTGCACACATACCCAACTGGGCGGCAGCTTTACAGTCATGTGCTGCACACATACCCAACTGGGTGGCAGCTTTACAGTCATGTGCTCCACACCCACCCAACTAGGCGGCAGCTTTACAGTCATGTGCTCCACACCCACCCAACTGGGCGGCAGCTTTACAGTCATGTGCATGCATTACCTACAGTAAGCAAATTTTGGATACTTCGCTAAGATTTCGGGCAGCACATCATTATGAATGAAGTACTTATACACATTTCATGGACACTATTGATGTTGTTATCTTTAAATTCCGCGATTTTTTCGCATTCCATTATATAATGACGCAAAGTATGCGAATAGTTCTGCTGACAGAGTTTACATTTAGTCAAATCTACATCATCAGATGTTACAAATTCCCAGAGGTACTTGTAGCCGAGCCTAAACCTAGCAGTGGTAACATCTAGAAGTCTGCTAGCATTATTGGATGACCCATAGACGTGCGATTCATCAAAGTTTATACAATATTGTGAAATTGAGTCAGTGTTGTAACATAAATTGGTAAATCATAAATATTGTAAGTTAAGAATCTGATGCATGTGTGTGTGTTGGGGGGGGGGGGGGGTATACCCTTGGTAAGCGAGAGTGAAAAGTAACCTTACACGTTCTGCGGTCAATGTGGGGGGCGAGGGAGGGTGGGAGAGTCAAATCCACCCTCCAACATCTGGGCATAGTACCACCAGCCTCCACAACACTCCATCAGCCTCCAGCTGATGCTTGTAGATGCCTCATCTAACCTCACCTATGTCACACATTAACCTACAGTTCCTGTGATAATTAAACTCATCACAGTGGCGTCTCACCAATATAAACTGTATTGGATTTTGTCCCGAAATAGCTATATGCTGACTGGACGTGTATGTATGTATGTATGTATGTATGTACTCACCTAATTGTGCTTGCGGGGGTTGAGCTTTGGCTCTTTGGTCCCGCCTCTCAACTGTCAATCAACTGGTGTACAGATTCCTGAGCCTACTGGGCTCTATCATACCTACATTTGAAACTGTGTATGGAGTCAGCCTCCACCACATCACTTCCTAGTGCATTCCATTTATTAACTACTCTGACACTGAAAAAATTCTTTCTAACGTCTCTGTGGCTCATCTGGGTACTAAGTTTCCACCTGTGTCCCCTTGTTCGTGTCCCACCCGTGCTGAAGAGTTTGTCTTTGTCCACCCTGTCAATTCCCCTGAGAATTTTGTAGGTGGTTATCATGTCTCCCCTTACTCTTCTGTTTTCCAGGGATGTGAGGTTCAGCTCCTTTAGCCTTTCCTCGTAGCTCAATCCTCTCAGTTCCGGGACGAGCCTGGTGGCATACCGCTGAATCTTCTCTAACTTTGTCTTGTGTTTAACTAGGTATGGACTCCAGGCTGGAGCATGCACATGACATGACTGCACATGACTGTAAAGTCATGCCCAGATGTTGGAGGGCTGTAGAAGCCCAGAAGCCCTGGGCTGTAAAGCCCAGATGTTGGAGGGTGGATTTGACTCTCCCACCCTCCCTCGCCCCCCACATTGACCGCAGAACGTGTAAGGTTACTTTTCACTCTCGCTTACCAAGGGTATACCCCCCCCCCCCCCAACACACACACATGCATCAGATTCTTAACTTACAATATTTATGATTTACCAATTTATGTTACAACACTGACTCAATTTCACAATATTGTATAAACTTTGATGAATCGCACGTCTATGGGTCATCCAATAATGCTAGCAGACTTCTAGATGTTACCACTGCTAGGTTTAGGCTCGGCTACAAGTACCTCTGGGAATTTGTAACATCTGATGATGTAGATTTGACTAAATGTAAACTCTGTCAGCAGAACTATTCGCATACTTTGCGTCATTATATAATGGAATGCGAAAAAATCGCGGAATTTAAAGATAACAACATCAATAGTGTCCATGAAATGTGTATAAGTACTTCATTCATAATGATGTGCTGCCCGAAATCTTAGCGAAGTATCCAAAATTTGCTTACTGTAGGTAATGCATGCACATGACTGTAAAGCTGCCGCCCAGTTGGGTGGGTGTGGAGCACATGACTGTAAAGCTGCCGCCTAGTTGGGTGGGTGTGGAGCACATGACTGTAAAGCTGCCACCCAGTTGGGTATGTGTGCAGCACATGACTGTAAAGCTGCCGCCCAGTTGGGTATGTGTGCAGCACATGACTGTAAAGCTGCCGCCCTGTTGGGTAAGTATGCAGCAAATGACTGTAAAGCTGCCGCCCAGTTGGGTGGGTGTGGAGCAAGACTAGTAACTGCGACTCCTCATAGACGTAAAGTGCCTTTTATAGTGACTGTTGTGAGCCTTTTGTTGAATTACTTGTGACAAAAGATTACTGATGTGTGTATTTGTTTGGTTGATTAAATATGTATGTGTATGTATATATGTATACGTATGTATATGTATGTATGTATGTATGTATGTATGTATGTATGTATGTATGTATGTATGTATGTATGTATGTATGTATGTATGTATGTATGAATGTATGTACGCATGTATGTATGTATGTATGTATGTATGTATGTATGTATGTATGTATGTATGTATGTATGTATGTATGTATGTATGTATGTATGTATGTATGTATGTATGTATGTATGTGTGTATGTATTCCCAATCACGTTAAAGACTCCTCTATCATCCAATTAAAAAGAAAAACAACTATGTACTAAATAATCAACTCCTTGTAACTTTAATTATGCTGACCTTCCTATCTGCATTCAGACTGTGCCTACCATCATTATAGGTGATTATAACGCTAGGCATAGGAATATTGGTAATTCGCAGTTCAATAATCGTAACGGCAACCAACTGTTGTCACTATTAGGTAGCCACGATGATGCACAGATTGTGGGTGACCTTGAACCGACGAATATCTACGGGGGTATTCTTGATCTATGTCTTGGTGTCAACGTCTCCCACACCGTGTGCGCCTCGTCAATAGTGCCAGATATGGCGTCTGATCATCTGACCATATTAGCCACTATAAGCATTGGCAGCTCTATCCTCCCTGGTGGAGAGTTCAAGCGGAAGAGGCTGGCTGTGCCCATCGATCAACGAGACAATTTTGTTGCCCATGTGTCAGATTGGTGCAGTTCATCTGAGCCTTCATCAGTTGAAGATTTTAACAATGAGCTCACAGGTACTTTCGAGCAGTTTATAGAATCACTTGATCCATCGTCCAGGCCACGTAACCCAAATTACACTGGTCATAGCACTTATGCTTATTATAATGATTCTAAATTGCATGCACTAAAACGCACTGCCAGAATAATTGGACCAGCTTATAGAAGGACCCGCACTGCTGAAATGCTTCGGCTCTTTCAAGCGGCTCTGGCTAAGGCCAGGGAACGTATGGTGGAGCTGAGGCAGACAGACTGGGAAACTTTTGTCCGTGGTCTCAATTCTTACACGCCACTAAGTCGGGCATGGAAGGATATCAACAAGATCAAAGGGAAAAATGCTGCAGAGATCTCGTACCCTAATCCTCTGCACAGAGCAAATGAGCTTGTTGGTGCTTGGGCCACGACTTCCAGCTTTGACAGTCTTCCTCTACCCTCACAGAATGAATTAAATGATAGATATACTGATAGGGCAAGGCTCCTTGACTTTATGCGTCATCAAGAGGATGACTGTGACATGCTTTTTACTGAATACAAACTAGATTCTGCTCTACATAAAGGCAAAGCTACATCACCCGGGGAGGATGGAGTTACTGACGGCATACTGCATATGCTTCTGTTAGTTCCATTGAATACCTTTCTTCAATTGTATAATATGAGCTATGTAACTGGGGAGCTTCATAAGTCATGGACCAACAGTGTTATTATTCCCATTCCTAAACCTCACCAGCCGAGTGCTTTTCGCCCAATCTCCCTCACTAGTTGTCTCTATAAGTGTCTTGAGAGGATGGTTCTCAACCGTCTCCTTTACAAAATTAATAATATGTTGTCTCCCCAGATATATGGCTTTACGCATGGAAAAAGTGTACATCACTGTATTACCACATTCCTCACCCTGCATACTGATAGGTCATATACCACTTTCCTAGATCTTAAGTCAGCCTTTGACATTGCTAACCCACACGTCATTCTGAGAGAACTTGCTAAAATGAATGTAGGAGGATGGCTTCTACGGTGGATAAGAGGCTATCTATCCAACAGGAAGTCATCTGTACTGTTCCAAGGGCATAGGCGTGTAACGAGAGGTTTTGAACTTGGCACTCCACACGGAGGTGTCCTCAGTCGTACTCTGTTCAATGTGTTAATCAATGCACTTTTAAACTTAGTAACTAGAAGGTCCAGCGAACACATCATTAGCTATGTGGATGATATACTGATCCGCACCAATGGGTATACCAACACCCAAAATGTTCTGAACTCTGTATTGTACACATGTTAGGAACTATGCTTAGTCATCTCAGTAGAGAAAACAAAGATCTTGAACCGACACCCACCCAGACGAGGTGGGGCCGTTCGCAAAATGCAGTTGGATGATGGCTCTCTGCTCGACTATGTTACCAGATACAAATACCTTGGTCTTGAGGTTCTACTGTACCGCAATGTTTTAGCCAGACTGGGGCGCCAATGTAGAGAGAGGCTCCGTGCTCTCAAGGCTGTGGCAGGCTGTGGCAGGCAAACACAACTGTACCGTACAGTGTTATATATTTATTTCAGTTTGAACAATTTTTAACATTAAAGGATAAATCCTTTAATTGGTTGAAATTGGTTTTAACATTCGAAATCTAATTTGTTGATGTTAAATAATATAAGGTTCAAATTTATTAAGATACATACTTTAAAAACTATTTCTATTTGATACCAACAGTATCACGTTAAGAGAAGCGTCTCGCCTTGCTAACCCAAGTATAAAATATATAAAGAAACGGTGCAACTGTACTGGTATCTGCAGTACAAATATATGTCCCTATTTAAAGAAAAAATAAACTGCACCAATCACTGCCACTCCTCACACCAATGCAACAATAAGGAGAGTGATAACAGTGCTTCACATTCGACAATGTTAAATTATTTAACAGATGACGAGATAATGAACATTGGAACAAATGTACAGCTCTCTGACCTTCATATAAAATCTGCATGTGACCTCATCAAACAAACTGTGCCAAGCGTAGAAGGCCTTCATGACCCAGCGTTGTAGCGGGACCTCTCCTGGCCAGTTACAATTGGTGAATTTATTCAAATTATCCAAGTTGATGGTTGTCACTGGGTCACCAACCATCAACGTTTCCAACATTGGAGTAACTGGACAAATTAACATATACGACACCAGGCATAAATTACCATCCAAATCTACTGAAGTTATCTTGTATGCTCTTGCTAATTGCCAGGATACCTGGTTGATGGGGTTCTGGGAGTTCTTCTACTCCCCAAGCCCGGCCCGAGGCCAGGCTTGACTTGTGAGAGTTTGGTCCACCAGGCTGTTGCTTGGAGCGGCCCGCAGGCCCACATATACCTGGTTGATGGGGTTCTGGGATTTCTTCTACTCCCCAAGCCCGGCCCGAGGCCAGGCTTGACTTGTGAGAGTTTGGTCCACCAGGCTGTTGCTTGGAGCGGCCCGCAGGCCCACATACCCACCACAGCCCGGTTGGTCCGGCACTCCTTGGAGGAATAAATCTAGTTTCCTCTTGAAAATGTCTTGGATGATAAGCTTGGATGATAAGCTGATATGCAATGTAATGATTGTCAGCAGACACAGGGACTCAAGTATGAGTGGGGTATATGCTGTGGCGTTTGATGCATCACTTGCAAGTGGTGTAGATCCGGTGAACCTCGTATGATGTGCAGAATATGAGACAACATCTACAAGAGAACTTCAAAGGAAAGTATCTCATCTCATTCCCTGCAGCTCAGACACTGAGAAGAAAACGAATCATCCGGTCATGCTCGATGGAAGTGTACTGCATTTGCAGAAAGCCAAATGATTTGAAGCTGATGGTATGCTGTGACCGTTGCAATATTTGGAACCATGGATCATGTGTAGGTGTTACAGAATGTAATGATGATTAGTGGATTTGTTTCTTGTGCGCTAGCAAGTTGTGAATTATAACTTAAAATAATTAATACATTATTATTATTATTATTATTATTAATATTATTATTATTATTATTATTATTATTATTATTATTATAACTTTACCAAATGCTTTGCTGAATCAAATAATGTTATTACTTTCAATATGTTACAATAGCATAATTAAGTGCTGCAAGTGTTGGGTCTTTTATATAGTCGGTATTTGTTATATTCTGTACTCTTTTTATGTTATTTAAATTTCAAATAGAAATAGTTTTTAAAGTATGTATCTTAATAAATTTGAACCTTATATTATTTAACATCAACAAATTAGATTTCGAATATTAAAACCAATTTCAACCAATTAAAGGATTTATCCTTTAATGTTAAAAATTGTTCAAACTGAAATAAATATATAACACTGTACGGTACAGTTGTGTTTAATTATGTTTTGTGATTCCTTTGCAAAAGGTATTTGTGCACCAAGTACTACTAGGTCATTATGAGATATGCTGAATGTTGTCAATATACCATCTGAATACGCCTCACTTTGCGTTAATCATTGGACGTCCTAATGATTAAGGTCCCCAAAAGGACTTAATCAGACCTCAGTGGACATTTTTACTCTCACTCTCTCTCTCTCTCTCTCAGAGCATCCCCTTGTGTGTTGTATGTGGGTGCTGAAGTTTAGTCTCTTCTCTATGTATAGGTGAAGGAACTTTCCATAATTGTTATTGCTAATGTTTACTTGTAATACTGGGTATACATCCGGTGTTCTTACCCTCGACCGCGGCGAGGGTAAGCCGCGGCCGTATGGTCTGAAACCCACAAATATTTACAATGGGGAGGGGGGGGGGGGGGGGATAACATTTCCTCTTCAAGAACGCGCACACAAATGAACTATGTTACTTAACTGGAAGCACTTGTACAACATAATTTACACGATTTCTCAGGATAATTATACTTCTTACCAGCATATATACAGTATAGTACCTAGGAGGTTCTCTTCAATGATATTTAAGATAATTAAAAGAACCCAAGCAAACTACTGTGGAAATGTGCAGGACAAACATATCAATTGTGACACTAGCTCTCCACATATGGCATTTGCTTAATTTAGAAACTGTACTTGTGGTCGATCTCGAACCCATGTTGTTGATGTGACGATGTATTATGAATTTTGTGGCTAGCTCCTCAAGATTGAAACTTGCTTAGATAAATAAATTGTGTGTTCAGTCCCTGAACCCATTATGTGATAAATTAACTAAACTAAAAACTATAGCATGGCGACGAAACCTGAACTGCATAATGTAAATAGGGATTAACCAGAAAAAGATATAGGTGAAGAATAACACCAGGTAACTGTAAAGTTTCCGCATAGTTGGGTGGGTGTGGAGCACATGACTGTAAAGCTGCCGCCCAGTTGGGTGGGTGTGGAGCACATGACTGTAAAGCTGCCGCCCAGTTGGGTGGGTGTGAAGCACATGACTGTAAAGCTGCCGCCCAGTTGGGTGGGTGTGGAGCACATGACTGTAAAGCTGCCGCCCAGTTGGGTGGGTGTGGAGCACATGACTGTAAAGCTGCCGCCCAGTTGGGTGGGTGTGGAGCAAGACTAGTAACTGTGCGACTCTTCATAGATGTAAAGTGCCTTGTATAGTTACTGTTGTGAGCCTCTTGTTGAATCACTTGTGATACAAAAGATTACTGATGTATGTATTTGTGTGGGTGATTAAATATGCATGTGAATGTATATATGTATATGTACATGTATGCATAAGTATGTGTACATTAATAATTTTGTAACTAGCGTCAAAAGATTGTTATTTGCTTCGCTGAACGAACTAGAGGGTTCAGTTCCTGAACCGATTATGTGCCTCTGTAAACCTTTACACCACCGCCCACGGGATGGGTATTATGGGGTGCATAATTAAGAAAGAAAATGAATGGACCGAACCCCACAATTCATTTAGCTAAGCAAGTTACAATCTTGATGAGCTAGTTACAAAATTCACTTTAAGTCGTCACATCATAAATGGGTTCGAGATCGACCACAAGTAGTGCATTACATAATTTATCAGTATTGTGCAGCCTGTGATCCCCGCCTGGCTGGATACTGATACCTAGGTAGTTTTCATGTGTCCGGACACAGGCGATAAGGTGGTATTATTTATTTAACTTAAGAGATATATATTTTTAAATGTTGTCACATTAACGGCTACATCTTCCTTTCTTCTGACATATAGATTTTTAAGATTAATTAAAATATATGGAAACTAATTATACAATTTATTGGCTGGTGTGCAGGGCTTCACACTCTCAGAGCTAGCCATCAAGTAACTATCAAAACGCATATATCTTCGTTTTCACTTCAGTTATATTTATGTCAAAGGATTTTAAATGTAGCCTATATTTCTACCTTTCTGATGACAAATACTTTCGTTAATTACAATATCTAGATCAAACTAACATTGATTTTCAAAAGGTTGTATATTTTCCATCAATGGAGAGCATCAGCCAAGAAGCCTTCTTTAAAATATGAATATCTTTCCTCACCCAATAAGATCTAATCTCTGAATAAAACGCAAAAAATGACTTGATTGTAACCTATCCACCGCTGCCCATTTGATGGGGGAGAGGGGGTTATGTGTAGGATAAACATATCAATTGTGACACTAGCCCTCCATATATGTCGGTTGCTTAAATTATAAACTGTACTTGTGGTCGGTCTCGAGCCCATTGTTGATGTGACAATGTGCATTGACTTTTGTAACTAGCTTATCAAGATTATAACTTGCTTGGCTATATGAATTGTGGGGCTCAGTCCCTGAGCCCATTATGTGCCTCTGTAACACTCCACTATCGCCCATAGGATGGGTATGGGGTGCATAATAAATGAACTAAACTAAGCTCTGCCTTTTTGATAACATATACAATTATAAGCTTTATTTGTGAATCTCAATTAATTAAACAAGGCGATGAGTCACAATAACGTGGCTGAAGTATGTTGACCAGACCACACACTAGAAGTTGAAGGGACGACGACGTTTCGGTCCGTCCTGGACCATTCACAATCGACTTGAGAATGGTCCAGGACGGACCGAAACGTCGTCGTCCCTTCAACTTCTAGTGTGTGGTCTGGTCAACTTAATTAAACAATATATCACAGAGCCTGTAGGGTTCGGTGAGATGAGCGAAGAGACATGGGAGATTTTACATAAGTACAGTACATGGTAGTATAAGTAGCGAACGCATGTCAACGAATAGCGAGTATATATTTCAAAACTATTGTCCTATGAAATCGATTTGAAGTTAGTGATAGACACCAATGTGTAGCCATCAATAATATAACCTCTCCCATTCTGCCAATAACCGTTGGAGTGTCACAGGGCAGCATCTTGGGGCCTCTTCTATTTCTTATATACATCAATGGTCTGCCTAATGTGTCTAACATTCTGAAACCTATTTTGTTTGCTGATGATACTACCCTCATCTACTCCAACCCCAACCCACATACACTAAATGATGTTGTTAATAATGAACTAAAAAAAGTCCACTTATGGATGTCAACCAACAAACTAACACTTAACATAGAAAAGACCTACTACATCCTATTTGGAAGCAAATCTACAAATGCAATTCAGCTTCATATAGACAATGTAAACATTAACAATAAAAATGATGGAAAGTTTCTTGGCCTATTCCTAGACAAGAGACTCAATTTCAGTACCCACATACAACACATAACTAAGAAAGTCTCTAAAACAGTTGGTATACTCTCCAAAATCAGATATTATGTACCTAACTCTGCTCTCATCTCTCTATATTATGCACTAATCTATCCCTATCTCAACTATGGTATCTGTGCATGGGGTTCAACCACTGCAAACCACCTCAAGTCCATCATCACCCAGCAAAAATCTGCTATCAGAATAATATCAAATTCTGCTTTCAGACAACACACAGCCCCCTTGTTTAACTCCCTAAACATGCTAAACATAATCTCACTCCATAAATTCTCTTGTGTCAACTACATTTACAAAACCCTGTTCTTAAATGCAAATCCTGCTCTGAAACTCTTCCTGGACAGATGTAATAGGACCCATTTTCACCACACAAGAAATAAATATATCTTTGATATCCCCAGAGTTAAACTTAATCTGTGTAAACACTCTATGCAAATAAAGGTACCCAGTTTATGGCACTCACTCCCTACTGAATTGAAAAGCTGTACAACTTTTACATCATTCAAAATCAATACTAAAAGGTATCTAATTTCATCTTCATAGTTTTTCACTTTTTGCCTTAAAATTGCACTGTATCTATTGCTACCCAATCTCCCAACCTTTATGTTCCCAATTTGAACATCTTTACCATTGTGATCATTGCTGTCTTCTTATATGTGCTGCCAATCTGCTGTATGGTGTTTATAAATCTTGTTTATCTGTATCTTTTGCTACCCAGTCTCCCAATCTTTATGTACCCAATCTGAACATCTTTACCATTGTGATCATTGCTGTCTTATATGTGCTGTCAATCTGCTGTATGGTGTCTATTAATCTTGTTTAAATTACTAATCAAGCTGTCAATGTAATCAATCAGAGCTTTAATATAACAATGTGCTTTAATATACTTACTAAGCTCTCTCATCTCATTTTTCTCTTGCAATGTATCTTTGTCATTTATCAATTCTGATAGAAATTACCTACTTAAAATTATCTGTTAGATTAAGGACCTGCCCGAAACGCTGCGCGTACTAGTGGCTTTACAAGAGTGTAAATACTGTACTCTCCAATGTATTCTGACAAACCCAATGTACCTTCTTGTATATATATAAATAAATAAATAAAATAAATAAATTTAACTTCCAAACATATATTTTTAATATATGTTAAATGTTTTCTGACTAGTTATGTTAGATTTTATTAAAAATATGTATTCTACTTGTTAACATTATAATTTAAATTTGTGATAATTTGTGCAGAGAAGTGCGACAACTGGATATGCCAACAAACACTTTCCAAACAACGATATATCTTGGATAAGTCGCTCCACAACATTGATGCTTGGACCGTCGACTTCCTTTGATGCTACTTATTTACTTATTTCATAATGAAATTACATTAGTTTGGAGTAAATATGTTTTCTCATGTTCTGCATTCAGCACCCACATTATAGTGAGTATATATACCATATTACTTCATTACCTAAATAATGCTAGGAGGGTTTGAGTAGCTTTGGGTCTTTAGTGGACAGAATCCCCAATAGATGGGGCGAGAGTCGCCCCATCTCTCTCGCCCGAGCAAGAGTCGAAACTTAATTTAAAATTGATATATCTTTGTTCTCGAACATGATATATTTCATTTGGTGCAATCATAATAATGTTCATATCTCGGTCTTTCTGGAGGCATATAAGATTTTAGGCTTTATTAGCGTATCTTTGTTAATTATACAATATATCGGCAAGTGCGTAGGCGTCTGCACTCCATGCCCGACAAGCTACTGAGCGCTACTATAAAAACATATGTATCTTCACTTGAGCTATAAATATGTCTATTGTAATGTATTGAAAATGAAGCTCTTATTTCTATCTTGCTTAAGACATATAAAACATTTGTGTTTATTAACGAATTTACGTGAAATAAACATTGATCTGAGAGAGAGTTGCTCTGTCGTTCAGTCTGTACAGGGTGGGAGCTCCGTAATTTTTAAAATACATGTATCTTCATTAGAACTTTAAATATGTCTATGGTAAAGTGTTTAATGTGAAGCTTATATGTCTGCCTTTCTTGAGACATATAAAACACATATGTTTATTAACGAATTCACGTAAAATAAACATTGTTCTGCGAGAGAGTTGCTCGGTCGATCGATCTGTCTGGGGTCGGAGCTCGGCTATTATAAAAATACACGTATCTTCGCTTTAAATTTAAATATACCCATGGTAAGGTATTTAGAATGAAGCTTATATTTCTATCTTTCTTCTGACATATAAAATTCTTACGTTTATTAAGGAATCTGCGTGAAATAGGCATGGTTCTGAGATGAATGCTGCGGTTTTCGAGCTCGACAATGGACGCCATACACATCCAGTGGGTGTTATTGGACCCCATACCCCTTCTATGGATGGTTGGGGCCCCATACTCATTCTATGGGTGGTTGGAGCCCCATACCCATCCTGTGGGTTGTAGTGGACGCCATACTCATCCTGTGGGTGGTATTGGACCCCATACCCTTCCTGTGAGTGGATGTGGTCCCTGTCATGTTCACAGAAAATGGTACCATCCGTTTTCTATGTGCGGCGGCTGGGACGCCAGAGAGAGATTGGAGGTAAACAATAGAGCGTACAGGACGCCCGCCAAGCTTGGTAGCTACTAGTCATGTAATCATATTAAGTATTAAAGTCAGTAACCAAGTCATGACTTTACATCAACCCTACAACCAAGACTTCCTCAGTAACACACAAACACCACATTGGCGACGAGGATGAACTGTGAACGCAGGTATTTGTTCAGTTTCAAACACAAGGGAGAAGCATGCTGCCTGGAGGAGGAAGAGAAGCTGTGAGCGCCATACCCGATGCTGTATGCTAACCGATGCTGTGTGCTAACCAATGCTGTGTGCTAAACGATGCTGTGTGCTAACCGATGCTGTGTGCTACCCAAGCTGTGTGCTACCCAAGCTGTGCTGAAGAAACTGTACTGAGGAATCTGCCGACGTTGTGTACGAAACGACGCATTGATGTGTACAAAACCTGATATTTTGGTTACGAAACGACGCTTCGTGCTACAAAATTCATCACACTGAACTGACTGCTGTACCAACTGCTGCACCAACTGCTGCTGTACCAACTGCTGCACCAACTTCTGTACCAACTGCTGTACCAACTGCTGCTGTACCAACTGCTGTGCTGCTGCTGTGAGTAGGAACAACACATGTACACAAGGGCTAGGTAAGAAGTCAGTTGCTGCTATATTGTGCACTGTTGTGAACTTTTGCATTAAAATGCTTGTGTGCTTTGCAAAATTAAAGTAATTACAGTGAATTCTTGACTAACATATACAGTGCAGTAAGTGTTTAATACTCTGAGGAACATTTAAGTGATAAGTTACATTTATTTAGTAAAAATGGCAAATATACCTCAGTTTCCTGCATTTGATCCTGACTGTGACCAGACAAACCTGTCACAGAGGTGGGTCAAATGGCTTAAAAAGTTTGAAAATTTGTTGATAGTTTCTGACATCAAAAGTGCTGAAAGAAAGCGTGCCTTTCTACTTCATTATGCAGGTGATAGAGTTTGTGACATCTTTGACACACTGAAAGACACAGGTGGTGCCAAAGATTATGACACTGCCAAAGCCAAACTAACAGAGCATTTCAAACCAAGGCAAAATACTGCAATGGAAATTATGCATTTCAGGAGAGCAAAACAACTCTCTAATGAAACTGTGGATCAATACCACACACGTCTGCAGGGTTTAGCAGCCCATTGTGAGTTTGCTGATGTTGACAAAGAAATCAAACAGCAAATAATTGAAACATGCACATCTACACGTCTCCGTCGAAGAGCTCTAGAACTTGTTGATGATGATAGTTCTCTTACCAAGATACTGGATATGGCTCGTCGAATGGAAGATGCTGCACGTGATGCTCGTGTCATGGAGTGCAGTGCCAATAACGGTTCTGCCACTGTTACTAACAGTGATGAGGTACGTAAGGTTCAGGGAGGACACCGTGATCAAAGAAGATATCATGGCAAACCTAACAGTAAATTTAGCCGAGAACCACGTCACAACTGGGGTCAAGGAACAAGGCTCAAGCAGTCACAACGACCCACATCAGGGGGTGTCAACAATAAATGTTACAATTGTGGAGGAGACTACCCACACCAAGATAATGTTTGTCCTGCTCAAGGTAAGAAGTGCTATGAGTGTGGAAAACTAGGTCATTTTGGTGCTATGTGTCGTTCAGCACTAAAGAAACCACAGTCAATGAATAAAAGCACTGTACGAGGATCAGGTCATAGGGGTCGAGGTGGTAAACACAATATTGCACCTCAAATCAAGAATGTTAACAATGTACAAGACAACATTTCATTACAACCAGTCTCAGATGACAGTGAATGTGATTATACTTATGGAGTACAAGCAATCACAGAATGGAATGATCTTCCAAACAACCCAGAGACATGTGTATACATTGCTGGTATTTGTCTCAAGGTTCTCATTGACACTGGATCAAACATTGACACCATTGCTGAGTGCCACTATGAGAAATTTAAAAAACAGTTCCCAAAGCTTGAGAACTATAATGGCAAAGCCACTGCCTATGCTTCAAAGGTAGCCTTGCCAGTGATTGGAACTTTCACTGCAGAGATTAAGTCAAAGAATGCAATGCTCATTACTACATTCCATGTTGTTAGGAATGCAAAGGAGTCTTTACTCAGTTACAAGACTTCAACCAAATTGGGGCTACTTCAGCTTTCTAATGCTGTAGCAGTGGAATCTGCAAACAATGTTGATGGTATTGTTGCTGAATTTTCTGATCGATTTAAATCCATAGGTTGTTATACTGATAGCAAAGTACATCTGCATATCAACCCAGATGTAATTCCAGTTGCCCAACCACATCGCCGACAACCATTCCATACTCGCAAGAAAGTTGATGCCGAACTGGATAGGCTGATGGAACTAGATATCATTGAACCAGTAACAGGCCCAACACCATGGGTAAGCCCAATTGTCACTCCACCAAAGCCGAAGAATCCAGATGAGATACGCATTTGTGTGGACATGCGTGTTCCCAACAAGGCAATAATGCGTGAACGCCATCCTACACCGACTGTAGATGATATGATCTACCGCTTGAATGGTGCAACTGTATTCAGCAAGTTAGATTTAAACAAGGGCTATCATCAGCTTGAACTTGATGAGGAGAGTCGATTCATCACAACGTTTACGACACATCGAGGTCTGTATAGGTACAAGCACCTGAGTTTTGGTATCAACAGTGCTGCCGAGGTATTCCAGCACATCATCAGCCAGGTATTGCAAGACATACCTAATGCTGACAACATGTCTGATGACATCATTGTTTATGGCCGTACCCAAGCTGAACACGACAAAGCTCTTCGTGCAACATTGCAACGCTTACGAGAAAAGAATCTGACGTTAAGCCGAGCAAAGTGTGAGTTCAATCAACATAAAATTGAATTCTTTGGACATGTACTTAGTGACAAAGGTCTGTCTCCAGATCCTAAGAAAGTTGCAGATATCAAGAATGCTGCACCTCCTTCAACGTCCACTGAAGTACATAGTTTTCTGGGAATGGCAAACTACTGTTCTCGCTTCATTCCAGATTTTGCTACCATTACAAAGCCTCTACGTGAGCTCCTGAAGAAAAACGCATCATGGTACTGGAGCGATATCGAGCAAAATGCATTTGATGCTGTGAAAGATGCACTAGTAGAGAATGCGACTGCTGCATACTTTGATCCATCAATGGACACTGAGTTAACGGTGGATGCTAGTCCTGTTGGATTAGGTGCTGTTTTAGCCCAACACAAACCTGGTCAACCAGATTCCAGAGTAGTAATTGCCTACGCCAGCCGTTCTCTCACAGATGTTGAGCAACGATACAGTCAGACAGAGAAGGAAGCTTTTGCTCTTGTATGGGGCTGTGAACACTTCAATGTGTATCTGCTTGGTGCACCCTTCACCACGATAGTCACTGACCAAAAACCGTTGGAGACCATCTTCAATAATCCAAAGTCCAAACCACCAGCTCGCATTGAGAGATGGGCTCTTCGTCTGCAACCATACAACTTTACGGTGAAATACAAGCCGGGTGCAGGCAATCCCGCTGATTACATCAGTCGACATCCTGCCAACAGTTTCACCATCACCAAGCATCAGCAAGTTGCCGAGGAATATGTACACTCTGTAACCTGTGATGCAGTCCCTAAGGCTCTTACTCTTGATGAAATCCGTACTGCAACCCTAGAGGACCCAACTCTGCAAGCAACAGTGGATGCATTGACTAAGAAAAAGTTTCCACGCATCCCACCCTCAGGAGTTGACCAAGATGCATTCAAAGCACTTGAACGCATCCAGACAGAATTAAGTGTTACGCAACAACGCGACACTGTGCTGCGAGGTACTCGTATCGTGATTCCAGCTGTTCTCCAGCAACGTGCTCTGAAGCTTGCACATCAAGGACACCAAGTTCTTGTTAGGACGAAACAGCTGCTACGAGAAAAGGTGTGGTTTCCTGGCATTGATCGTCAAGCAAAGGATATGCATGATACCTGTGTCCCTTGCCAAGCTGCAGTGGATACTTTAAGACCAACACCTCTACAACCTTCACCACTACCTGCTGCACCATGGACGGAAGTATCGATGGACTTCTGCGGACCACTACCAACTGGAGAGTACTTGATGGTAGTCATTGATGATCACTCACGTTATCCAGAAGTAGAAATCATGAATTCCACATCTGGAAAGGCCGTCATCCCGAAACTCGACAAGATCTTTTCAAACTTTGGCATTCCTGAAGTTGTCAAGACGGACAATGGACCGCCATTCAATGGACAAGACTTTGTCAACTTTGCTGAGCATATTGGATTCAAACACCGCCGTGTGATGCCACTACATCCTCAAGCAAATGGAGAAGTTGAGAGATTCATGCAACCTCTCATGAAAGCGGTATGCTGTGCTCATGCCGAAGGACGATCCTGGAAACAAGCTATGTATGCTTTTCTCAGGAACTACCGTGCAACACCACATGGAACACTGGGCAAGTCGCCTGGCGAACTTTTATTTGGACGTCCTATGAGAATCGCACTACCCGTCATGCCAGCCGAGGTAACGGATAAACGTCTCGCTCAGAAGGATGCACTAGCCAAGGGCAAAATGAAAATTGCTCATGATCAACGTGCAAAGGAACAGTTCATAAAGGTTGGAGACACTGTTCTCGTTAAAAAGAAAAAAGAGTGAAAGTTAGATATGCCGTATGATACAAAACCATATAAAGTGATTAGTGTAAAAGGAACTATGGTAACAGCGAGTAATAGAGATCATAGTATAACACGTAATATGGCCTATTTCAAAGTGATTCCAACTAGTGTAGAAAATGATGAAGTGCAAAGTCGTGCAAAAGAAAAAGAGAAAAATAGTTATAACCCGACAAACAATTCATCAAGGGATGTTATTGTATTTGGAGACTCTCGTCCTAAACGTCATGTTAAACGCCCTTCACGATTTGATGATTAATTGTGTTCCTATGTAATGCAAAGTATTTACTTATTATGCTGAACTAAATTTAATATTGTTTGAATAATGCAGATATCTCATTCAATATTTTGTAACTTTGTATTACAGTTTCTTTCATGTTTGTTTAACATTGCATATGTATTTTTAACATTGAAATCCTTTGTGGAAAAGATTAAGTTGTTTAAATTCTTTGTGTGCTTAATTAATGTTAAATGTATGCAGTATCTCTTGATATGGTAATAACTTACTTTGTGTCAATAACTTTGCTTTGTGCTACACGCATGGTAGACATCCTGTATTCATTCTTTTTAAAGAAAAGGAGGGCTGTCATGTTCACAGAAAATGGTACCATCCGTTTTCTATGTGCGGCGGCTGGGACGCCAGAGAGAGATTGGAGGTAAACAATAGAGCGTACAGGACGCCCGCCAAGCTTGGTAGCTACTAGTCATGTAATCATATTAAGTATTAAAGTCAGTAACCAAGTCATGACTTTACATCAACCCTACAACCAAGACTTCCTCAGTAACACACAAACACCACAGTCCCCATACTCATCCTGTGGGTGGATGTGACCCTCATACCCATCCTGTGGGTGGTATTGGACCCCTTACCCACCTAACAGGTGGTAGTGGACAATATACCCATCCTAGCTATAGTTGGTATAGTAGACACAATAATATCCTGTTTGCAGTAGTTTACCCCATAGACATTCCAACATAACATCGTTTTCTGTTAGCGTTCCTACAAAACATCCTTTAAAGATTTGTAAAGCACAAACTATGGTATATAATATTCATTGACGAATAACTGTTATTCTATGTAATAATTTTTAGTGCTTATTATAATTTACTAAGAACAACTAATATTTCTCAAAACAAAACTACGAGCCTTCAATAGGAAGTAGCTGATCTGTAATATTCTAGGAGCATGGACAATAGTAGGTAAATTTCACAACCCATGTGGGATCTGAAAACTACAATTTTCCTTATAATTGAACCAATCACGACTATTCTGCTATCTAGGTTGACGGATGGATACTGTGAGACGTAAATTGGTACGTGAGGAAGAGTTTGGGCCTTAGAAAAAAAGTAACTGGGAATATATCACATATTTACTAATTCATATTCAACATATTGACTTTAAGCATTAAGTCATATATGTGCTGTCTTGTGTGAGAACGGGTTGCTAATGTTCCGCTCGATGACGTTCTCTCTTTCCTCAGACAGAAGGCGTCAGAGGGTCTCCTTCCTCTCCCACTTCCCACTGACGTTTTCCTCGATCTCATTAGACTCTGTGTTGAATCTAACTCTTTCTCTTTCAACGGTAAATATTACACTCAAACTTTCGGTGTCGCTATGGGTTCCCCTCTCTCCCCTGTTCTTCCTAATTTCTACATGGAATACTTCGAAACTGTTCTTCTTCCTTCTATTGATACTCGTCCCTCTCTCTGGCTTCGCTATGTTGATGACATTTTTGCTTTATGGCCTCATGACCTTAATCTTTTCCAGCCTTTCCTCGCCTCTCTTAACAATCTGGCTCCTTCTATCCATTTCAAAGTTGAGTGGGAATCTAATTCCCTCCTTCCTTTTCTTGATGTTCATGTTCACAGCTCTGTGTCTGGGTTCTCTTTCTCTGTCTACCGTAAACCCATGCATAGTGGCATGTACATTCACTTCTTTTCCTACCATCCTTTTTCTGTTAAGAAAAGTGTCCTCGTCTCTCTCTTCCTCCGCGCTCTACGCATCAGCGACCCTCAGTTTCTTGATTCTGAAATTGCCTTTATCTACAAATCATTCTCTCGCCTTGGTTATCCTTTGCATTTCATCAACTGCGCCCACTCTCAAGCTAAACGAAATTTCTTTCATCCTAAACCTGCTTCCTACACTAGTAGCACTGTACTATGTCTTCCCTTCATATCTGAACTCAAAACTTTTACCAATACCTTTCGTCCTCTTGACATTAAACTCGCCTTTCGACAAACTAACACACTTCGTAGCAATCTAGTTCACACTGCTCCTCCTGCTTCTAATGCTGCTGGTGTCTACGCTATTTCCTGTTCATCTTGTCCTCTCCGATTCTTTGGCGAAACTGGCCGTACACTGAATGATAGACTTAAAGAACACAAGAGAAGTGTTATGTCTGCAGACACTAACAATGCTCTCTTCTGCCATGTGAGGGATTCTAATCATCCCATTGATTGGTCTTCCTCCAAAATAATCTTTCCTGCCTCTACTCTACACAGACGCCGTCTTGTAGAATCGGCTCTTATTAACAATGACGGATGAACTTGAGTCCTGGCTTTGTTGCTGTGGACTCTTCCCTTTCACAGTATATACTCAAGTGCTCTAATCTTTCTAACAAACGTGACTTAACATAAGCTTTCCCCCTTCCATTTCTTTCTTTCTTTCTCTTTCCCTTTCTTTCTCTCTTCTCCCTTTTTCTGTTCATTGTCTTCTCCTACGCTCCCTTGCTATCCTCTTCTTTTTCCTATTACTATCTCCTTCGGTGGTTATAATAGGAGCTGCCTCGTGTGGGCCAATAGGCCTGCTGCAGTTCTCATTACTACTATCCCCTACACCTGACTTTCCTCCTCAGCTCTCTCTTGCCTATTTAATGCCTGTCCCTACCTCCCCATCACAATCGACTTGAGAATGGTCCAGGACGGACCGAAACGTCGTCGTCCCTTCAATTTCTAGTGTGTGGTCTGGTCAACATACTTCAGCCACGTTATTGTGACTCATCGCCTACACAGTATCTCTTAGAATTACGTAGGTAAACAACAAATGTAACATATTTGTTTACTACAATGTCGGTGCTGGCTGTGGAAGTTGAAAAAATATTGTTTTACTTCGATATATACTAATTTTATAAGAAAATTCGACGTAAATAGGAGGCAGTAGAGCTCCGATAAGCCAGCGCTAAATCTTCAATATGAAGAATGTTGCTGCTCTCTGATTGGCCAAACGAAACACAGTAGTGACCTCTATCGGCACGCAGGTGAACCAACAATTTTCTTCCTAAGTATACCTTATTGAATCGCACCTAAGCATCTTCTTAGGGCGCACTTAGGAACCTTCGTAGCAAACCCACTTACGAAGAAATACACAGAGCTTCCTGAATCTAGGTCCCGGAGCCAGTCGCCTGCCAGCTTCAACATGCACGAGTTCCCACAAATATTTTATTTCATTTTTTGCGTTCATTTCCATATACATTTGTTTTGTTTTTTTCTTGCCAATCCTATGTATAATGAACACATACACAATATTATGGCAGTAGAACATCCGCAATGTCCCAAGACTGTGTTATATGTGTCTCAAATGTGTCCACATATATTGCTCATATATCCGATGTTTCATGTTCATTTATGTATATTTTCAACATATTTACACACTATACACTATCAAACACTATATACCTTCACCATCAACACACTCAGAACTCTGCAATTGTGAGCTGCCACACCCAGCCACACTTCCCTCACTCCTCCAACACCTAGCTTACTCCTTACACCTTACTCGCCAACGTTCCTCCTCCCACCATACTGTTATTGTTTTTATTATACTACTAGTTGTACCCAGCTACGCGTTGCTGTGGCTCAGCAACACATTTGCGCTGCTGAGCCACAACTACCTACCCCTGTTCTCAAGTCCTCCCACCATTCCCCCCTCCTGCGTCCCCTCATCCTCCCAACCAATCCCCATACCTTCGTCCTCCCCACCATTCCCTAATCCCTTAGTCCTAGCCACCATTCCCCACTCCATCCCCTCATCCTCCCCATCTCCCACTCCCCCCACCCCCTCATCCTACCTTCCATTTCCCCCTTCCCTGTCCCCTCTTCCTCCCCACTATCCCCCTCTTTCATGTCCCTTTGTCCTCCCCACCATTCTCCATTCCCCCGTCCCCTCATCCCTCACTATCCCCAACTCGCCCATCCCTTCGTCCTCCCCACCATTACCCCTCTCCCTCGTCCCCTTGTCCTCCCAACCATATCCTACTCCCTCATCCGATGCATTCCCAAATAATCTGATGTTCCCATTAGAAAATTGGGAACATAAATGATCTGATGTTTCCATCATTGAAAAATAGGAATAACAGTTAAGAAATTTAAATAAAAAAAATGAAAAATATAAAAATAAACAATACCCACGAAATGAACGTCATGGTAAACAACACAGCTCAATTCCAAGCTAATATCACTCAAAATGATTAAGGGGGCATATCATTCTAAATCGTTATAAATTAAAAGTTGTTCAATTTGCTTATAATTTTTTTTATGAAATGGTTATAGAAAGGGCTGCAACTGGTCCAAGTTTCACCATCACACCCTAAACAGAAAAGGAGAAAAAAAATACACAACGTATTATGCAACGAATGTTCAACATTCTCAAATAATCTCAGGGAAGACGTGTGTCAACTAAAATGTCTACTATGTGCTGTAGAAGCACAAACTCTTGTAATAATTGTAATATGTATGTGCAATATATTTATATTTAAATTTTTTTTTTTCTTTTTTCTTTTTTTTTCTTTTTTTTTGGGGCCAATATTTTGTTCTCGTTTGTTATCAAGGGATTTGCATGAAACTTGCACACCTTGCTCAATGGATGCCTATTTGCAAGGGTGCCAATTATGAACGAAATCTGTCAAAGTCAAGCTCAGCTACAGGTGGCCGAACTTGGATCTTTATTTTACTCTGGAAAGTAATTTACACCTTCAAATTACTTCAGAGCTTTCATTTATTAATCAATTTACATGCAAATTACACCTTATATGTAGCGTTTGTGCTTCTACAGAATCTAGTAGACATTTTAGTCCAAAGTCTATTTGTTGATTTTATAAAAATTTATAAATATCATATATTGCATATTTTTTTAGAAGGGTAAATTTGAAAAATTAAATTATTGCACTAAACACTTTTTTGATAAAACTGATCACTAGAATCCTTTATTATGTCCTTAATTTAATATCTCAGTGTAATAGAAATGATTTTAGTTGACACATGTGTTCCCTGAAACTATTTGAAAATTCGTTGCATAATTCGTTGTTTATTTTTTTTCTCCTTTTCTGTTTAGGGTGTGATGATAAAACGTGGACCAGCTGCAGCCCTTTCTATAACCATTTCATAAAAAAATTTATAAGCAAATTGAAACACTTTTAATTTTACATTGATATGCCCCCTTAAATAAAAATATATTGAATTCTATGAAAATTTTATTTATCAGTGCAATTGGAAATATTGAAATGGAATCATTACATATTTACTATAAAGTGTGTTGCTCTTTTGTGCAACAGATGGCACTGTTTTTTTTAAAGTATGGTTTTACATGTCACAGGTGAGGCATCAATATTTATATTCACGAAATAAACGACATGGTAAACAACACAGCTCAATTGCAATGGAATGTCACACAAAATAATTAAATCAAAATGAAAATAAATCGAAATCTATGAAAATTTAATTTTTCAATATAACAGGAAACATTGAAATGGAATCATAACGTATTTAGCATAGCCTGTGTTGCTTTTACGTGCAACAGATGGTGCTGTTTTTCAAACAAACATGTTTTTACCTGTCACAGGTGTGGCATCTATATAGTAGTAGATAAAAGCATATGCGTATTCGAATGGAATGGTGTCAAAATTTCCAAGCAATCGGTGAAGAACTCTCGGAGATCACAGCTTGTGTTGCTCTAAGTCCAACAAATGGCGCCGTTTAAAAAAAAACATGTTTTTACCTGACACGGGTGTTGCATCTATATATTAAGTATATAAAAACACGCTCCTATTCGTATGCAACGTTGTGTCAAAATTTCAAAGCAATTGGTAAAGGGGTTTTGAAGATTTCCCTCACATGAAAAGCACAGTTTTTCAAAAAAGCATGTTTTTTCTCGTTACAAACGTGACATCTATATAATATGTATATAAAACCCCGCTTGGATGTGAATGGAACGTTGTGTGGAAATGTCACAGCAATTGGTGAAGAACTTTCGGTGATTAGCGATTTTGAACAAACGAACATTTCCATGTTTTTTATATATTGATTTACACACGTTATGTATAAGTATCTACATGTTTTATTCACCATAACTCTGCAAGTAAGCTGGTATTGTGTCCAAACAGTATAGTGGCCACCATACACTGCATGAGAAATCACACAGCAGACGATGATACGGGCATGTCGCCACCTCCCTCACCAAAAAAGGCTCCTCCCACCAAACTCCTGTTGCTGTTATTACACTATATACACACATTGTGTTTACCCATGTATATATGTGTTCACCATAGCAAACCATTAAGCAAGTATGATGTGCATAACAAGTGTGGTTGCCAAACTCAGTGACGCTACCTTGATCTTCTCCCTCTCCAACCAAAATTCCTCCTCCCACAATACTACGCACATATGTACAAGGGTATATACACATTGTATATACCCATGTACATGTGTGTTCACCATAGCAAACCACTAAGCTAGTATGGTGAGGAAAACAAGAGTGGCTGCTACACACAGTGTCTAATTATCACCACAATTCTGCTATTATCACAATCCTGGTCACTAAATCCTATAAATGAATAAATGACCACAAGTTTATTTTGTAAAGTAACATAGAAGTCGTTTGAAGATTCCTAGATGGACGAAATAATGCTGTGGCTAGCGCTGTGAACATCGTGAACAGCATTGATTCACTGATATTTGAGCATTGTACACAGTCATTATCACACTCGGGCTCTTCTGTAATACTATCATGGCTAAATAGTACCAGTTATTTATACATTTGACATTATTAGGCAATGCTGTGGCCACAAGCTTAACAGCAGTGCTGTGAGCTAATGCTACGTGTGCCAGCGTTGGTTGCTCACTCAGTATTGAGGCTCGCACACACGGGAATGTTGCCGACGATTTTTTTAAATGGCGCCTGTTTTCAAGAGTTTTGAGGAAGCTTATGTGAACCTCGGGAGTGTTGAATCATACGCTAAAACTAAAAATACCCGGAGGCGCGTTGTTCAACCCTTCCCCCCCCCCCCCCCCGTCGATGACCCGCAGGCGCTTTGCACAGTTCAGTGGATTTCTAACTAGTACTGGGTTAGGCAATACTGTTCATTACTATTTAATGTTGTGCAAACCTTAAGTAGGGTGAATTTATTATTTCACACTATTGTGTACTTATATTTTATTACATAGTTACTGTGCATCTTTGAGTGTTACTAGGTGTCACTATACCAACTGATGGTGATAAAGAAGAGCTAACTGGACGTACAACCGTAGTGGCATTAAAGAATCACTCAAATCATAGCTATTTACCATTAGGTAGGTAAGCTAACCTCTATATGAGGTAAATTACAATCAGCCTAACCAAGAAATCAAATATTAGGGTAATAATAACCGTACCTGCTCCACATATATGAGCAAGTATCTTAACTGTCTATAATTAGCTATATAAGCCCTATAAGGCTTCAACCCATAGCCAGCATGGCTACACCAGAAAAAAATGGAAGAATTTTGAAATGCCTTCAAAGTCTCTTGACAAGGCTGATCAACATATGTGACGGCTGGGTAGAAGTAGCCCCAGTTGATCTCATATCGTTGGAATTCTCAGCAACAGTAGCTAACCAGAAATTCAAACAGGTACAAGAATTTATTGTGTTGTACATAGGTGCATTCCATGTCAGCAATACTGACCTAGACGAAATAGATCTAATCATATATGACATAGTTAACTATGAAGACAAAATTCAGGCTAGATTAAATTACTATAATAAGATGCTTGCAACAGAAAATGTTCCTGTTGGATTAGAACATCCTTACAGTATACCAATACTACAGCAAGCAACAAGCTCATCAGATGAAATAAATGAGCTACCTCAAGATGAGGATATTCCTCTAATCAAGTCTGACCCTTACACAGGATCAATAATTAAAGTTAAATATTCATTTTCTACAGTCTCCTCTAATACAATTTCACCCAATGACTCATTAACAGGATCTTAACAATTTTCAGATATTATATCCATATTTTCCATGGATTCTGAGAATTCAATAAGTGAGGCTACTGAATTGACAAGCTTCTTCATAAGAATCTGGAGAAACAAGTGAAGCTGAAACAGGGGATGAAGATGCAGCTGAAGCTGAAATTAAAGCTGAAGCTGAATTGAAAGCTGAAGTTGTATTTAAAGCCGAAGCCGAAATTGAAACTGAGGCTAGGCAAGAAGCCTTAAACCAAGATAGTGATAGTCTTAATCACTCAAACCAGTCTCCTATCTTGAGGTTATCTTAAGGTTATTTCGGGGCTTAACGTCTCTGCGGCCCGGTCCTAGACCAGGCCTCATTTTTTGATACACACCCACAGGAAGCAGCCTGTAGCAGCTGTCTAACTCCCAGGTACCTATTTACTGCTAGGTAACACGGGCATTAGAGTGAAAGAAACTTTTTGCCCATTTGTATCCGCCTCCATTGGGGATCGAAACCGGAGCCTCAGGACTACGAATCCGAAGCGCTGTCCACTCAGCTGTCAGGCACCTCCAGAGGTAATACCGAATGTGTTAGCATCAATCAAGCTATCCAGCTCTTTAGAGAAAGTGCTGAGAATGAGAAAGGTATCATAAATCTTGTGCATCAACTATTGGACTTATCTCAACCAGATCAATCAGTTGACTCCTTGCAAACATTTATTTTAAAAATCGAGTCACTGTTAAAATCCTTCAGCATTGAAGTGGATCAACCCGCTGCTGAGTGGATGACTAAATTTGTCATCCAAAGAAAATTGTCTAGCGAAGTGCTAAATGAATTATATTCATATCAGAATAATACCGTCCTGACAATGCAAGATATGTTAACAGGTTTGCGTATTATAGTAAATAATAAACAAGCAAACTAGGCACTTAATCGACTTGAGAATGGTCCAGTGTAACGGGGGTGAGGGGGGAATGAGAATAGCGAGTAAGTAGGAAGTGAGTAGGAGAAGTAGAAAAGGTAGAAGGGTAGATAGATAGAAGTAGAAGAGTAGATAGTAGAAGAAGAAATGCTGCCACCATCCATTCTAGTCCATTTCATACAAGACAAGGAATGGAACTTGTCTGTATCACAATATTCTCAAAAATGTTAACATGAGGTCATTATTAGTCTGTTCCATCTGTATCATGTACTCATTAAATCATGAAACAGAAGAGGCTTTCTCATCTCAACTCAAAACTCTAGGGAACAAAGTTAAAGACCATTTAAATAATAAAATCAATTATATTTCACATGATTAGTATCATAATTTAAGCAATTCAATTAAAATGTTAAAGATTAATATTCAAAGTGAGCCATCATCCAAGAATTTGAGAACCCTACAACTTGACTGCCCCTGCTTCTCACACAACATTTGTAAACACGACCAAGTCACCTTAATACTCAACTCACCAAGTGTCTGCCTATAGCTGGATTAAGAGAGGGGGGGGGGGTCTGTAGTTGACAGAGACTGTCCCGCCCTGCCGGCCGACAGCCTCCCTGGCTAGGCCATCTTTTCTGCTCTGCTGGCTGGCTCCTGTTCTTCTCTGTCCCTATGCTCTGCTCTCCGAGTATATATTGGGGAACCTAGTAACTAACTCCACCCACAAGTAGATAGCCTCAGGCACTCTACCAAGCCACTCCTTAAACGTCGGCATGATTGAAGGCCAATTATCAGATTAGCAGAAGCAAGGTGGAATTCGCATGACTTGACCTCAGGTCACTTGAGGTCATTAACGCTTAGAGGTGTGAGGCTCAGGCCGACCAAACTGGCGCCTCTCAAATCCTTGTCTGTGACTCTTGTATCTCCATGTATGTATTAAATAAAACTGAACCAAACACTTTTACAGTGTTACATCTCCCCTTCTCCCCGAAAATAAAGTTTTTGCAACACTGCTAAAGCAAGCTAGCTGTGTGCGACAACTTTATTAACGAAAAGAATACATCCTAGCTAAACACATATACATCATCCTACTCTAAAAACTGAAATATGTAGACAGACGTCCATTGTCTCTGGCTGGGCGACGTCACTGCTTGGTCTTGTAGATAGTCCTGTACCACATTTCTTCAACACAACTGCCTCCGTTGCTTCTCCGTCGTCAACGCACAACAACCCTTGGTCAACCAGGAAGCCGTTACTACTTGAACTGCGAACAGGACCGTGGAATTCGGTTGTCCCAGCCGATCTGTAATTGGCCCTACGTCAGTCACCATGAGAGACGTATATTGGGGTTCTTTACAGCTATAGGGACTACAAGTTTCGAGACCTCCATAAGGTTACCACCGTAGAAATCCCATCCTACTTCTTTCCTCCCTGTTGCTCCAGCACGCCTTCTACAGAAAGTCACTTCTGACAGCCACATCAAGTCCGCAGACACGGGGAATCACTCAACAGAGCAACATGTTTGCAGGAGGGGCGGCCAGTTAAGGCAAACGATCCTATCTTGCAATTACGCTCCATGCAATGATGCTGACACCAGCAAGGGACACTAGGCATCATGTCTCACTCAGCTTGGTCTTATCTTCTCCTCTTTTTTCTTCTCGCTTCTTTCTTCTTTCTCCTCTTTTCTTTCGTCTTTCTTCTTACTCCCATGGTCTTTGACAAGTGACCTGGGGTCCATCCGTTCTGGGGTCCATCCTGAGTAGACCAATGTTGGTAGGACAGACTGAGAGTCGTTGTTGTTCCTCTTCCATCTTTACTGGGTCGTCTGCAGAACGACCTGGGGTCCACTGGGAGTCCGTCCGTCTTGGGGTCCACTGGAATCTGCCCGTCCGTCCTGGGGGCCACTGGGTAGACCAATGTTGAGCGACCGAGAGGCTGCATCGTGGGGGTGCCCCGGGGTGGTGGTGATGGTGGTGGAGCCATGACATCCAGGTAGGGCTGGTCGTCGTGGTGGTAGTGAGGAGCTGCCGTGAGTGTGGTATAAGGCAGCCATCTCCCTCTTCTGTATGTGCGTCTCTCCTCTGGCTCTGACCTGGGAATGAACATAAAGGCAACAATACTCGTGTTCCAACTTGTTGTGTGACCCTGCAATTTGTATAGGGTTCACACAGTCCAATTATAACGCTCTCCTCCTGGCAACGACTACACTCAAATTTTAATAATCCAATTAACACTGAATGATATTGACTTTGTGGGACATAAAACAGTAACAGAGTAAAGTTATAGAAGAGAGAATAAGGTTGTCACACTTTTAGCTTGTCACTAAACGAATCTCCACAAAAAAATATCAATACTAATAGACAAAACACTAGCCTAACTTAAATGTACCGTTCTTAATCTTAAGTACTTAAATAACCGTTACTCCAACCTTAACCTACAGCCACCTATGTGACCCAGAGTGTTTCCCTCGCTTCTCCGCGGGTCAACAACTCCAAACTTTTGCCACCCCTGTGACCTGACTATCTAACGTCGAGCGTCCTCAACGTGAAGTCTACTGACATACTAAGCCTCCCCCTAGTATGCTGTACAATAACCAGTACACCTCGGGTTATTGCGTTCAAATGGAGTAAAACAGTCGATCGCAATAATCTGAGCAGAACCACTACTTAAACCTACTTAAGAACTACACCTGCCACTCCCCAACTGACCTGGACACCAGCGGAGGCTGGGTGTTCCCCTGGGACATGCGGGGTCACCTGTCACACTCAGCTGACCTGCACTACCATCAACAGCTAAGTTCCCAAATCGCCAAAATTATCAATAACATAAATCCCTACACACGCAAGTTCTGGTGAACATTCCCTGAACTTCACAAAACTCACAAAATCACTAAAACACATCGCCAGAGAATCACTATCTCCTAACCTGAAAAAAATTCGCTAAACTCGCGAATATTAAACACCTGTCAAGATCTCCCTGATAGCGCCTGGGTGGCAAAAGGACACGTGGGACTGAACAATGTTAAATGAACACTACCATAAACATTGTTCAACACCGCTGCCAACATTGTAACGGGGGGGGGGGGGGGGGGGAATGAGAATAGCGAGTGAGTAGGAAGTGAGTAGAAGTAGAAAAGGTAGAAGGGTAGATAGGTAGAAGTAGAAGAGTAGATAGTAGAAGAAGAAATGCTGCCACCATCCATTCTAGACCATTACATACAAGACAAGGAATGGAACTTGTCTGTATCACAATATTCTCAAAAATGTTAACATGAGGTCATTATTAGTCTGTTCCATCTGTATCATGTACTCATTAAATAATGAAACCGCAGAGGCTTTCTCATCTCAACTCAAAACTCTAGGGAACAAAGTTAAAGACCATTTAAATAATAAAATCAATTATATTTCACATGATAAGTATCATAATTTAAGCAATTCAATTAAAATGTTAAAGATTAATATTCAAAGTGAGCCATCATCCAAGAATTTGAGAACCCTACAACTTGACTGTCCCTGCTTCTCACACAACATTTGTAAACATGACCAAGTCACCTTAATGCTCAACTCACCAAGTGTCTGCCTATAGCTGGATTGAGAGGGGGGGGGGGGGGAGTCTGTAGTTGACAGACTGTCCCGCCCTGCCGGCCGACAGCCTCCCTGGCTAGGCCGTCTTCTCTGCTCTGCTGGCTGGCTCCTGTTCCTCTCTGTCCCTATGCTCTGCTCTCCGAGTATATATTGGGGAACCTAGTAACTAACTCCGCCCACAAGTAGATAGCCTCAGGCACTCTACCAAGCCACTCCTTAAACGTCGGCATGATTGAAGGCCAATTATCAGATTAGCAGAAGCAAGGTGGAATTCGCATGACTTGACCTCAGGTCACTTGAGGTCATTAATGCTTAGAGGTGTGAGGCTCAGGCCGACCAAACTGGCGCCTCTCAAATCCTTGTCTGTGACTCTTGTATCTCCATGTATGTATTAAATAAAACTGAACCAAACACTTTTACAGTGTTACACCAGGACGGACCGAAACGTCGTCATCCCTTCATTTTCTAGTGTGTGGATTGGTCAACATACTTCAGCCACGTTATTGTAACTCATCGCCTGCATAGGCACTTAATGCCACCCTTGAATCAACAGAAATTGTACCCACATTAAATTCCTTAACTGAAACTCCTAAAGTGGCCCAGTCGTTAGGTAATAAGGGTACTAATAATCAATGTAATACTAACAGGTCAAACACTGATTTATCAGTGAGACCTAAGAGTACTATAAGTACTCCCAAGATCCCAATAAATGCACCCAAGAACTACTCCCAAGAGTACAGCAAGTACTCACAAAAAAATAAATTAATAAATACATGCAAACAACAAAGCCTTCAAAACCTGTAGACAATGTTTCACCTAAACCGGTGAACCTTAAGCATGCTGTAGGCTGGGGGTTGTGTTTGTTTTTGTCATCAAAAACATTCTTTATATAAAAGTATAAATTATCCTAGTAGAGACATCCGAGTCAGACGACTCAAACAGTTACACAATGTACCAGGTGTCTCAAGCACATAATACTAAAAGCTGTAAGACTCCACTGAACACATGCAAAAGGTGTAGAAGGGGACAGCATCATGCTGCACTGTGCAAATTTATTAAATAAAATTATACAAATCACAAGGTAAGAGATAGAAATCTCAAACAAGTTCAGTGTTCCAAGGTGTGAGAAGTTTACATCATACAATAACCAGCACCTCAAGTAAATGCAATATTGTCCTCTGCCCAACTCCAAGTCAAGAAAAAAGGGACCAAGATCACCATTCGTGGCCTATTCGACTAGGGACCCTGAAAACTTTCATTACTCAGACAGCGGCAGAGGCACTTAAATTAAAACCAATCACACAGGTGAAATTAAACTTGTCAGGGTTCATGATAAGTAGAGGACCCCGAGATTATACAGTAGTACAACCGCTCATACGCCTAGGTGGTTATGTCAGGTGTTATGATCCCAGGTAGCTGAAAAACGAGTTTCCTCCTGTGAGTTATTCTGCCTGGCCTGACCTAACTAAGAGGTCAAAGAAATATAGACCTGGAAATACATATAGTAAACACTTGAATAAATTTGACGACTAGATTAAAAGTATGGGCAGTGAATAAGAATATAAATAAACGACTTGATATGGGATGTGGAGAATTTGCGTGAGGTGTGAGGCTCGCTTCAGAGGGGTTTGACCTTACTTGAGCTGCAGAAATCGAGAGGGGAGGTTGTGCTCCGTTGAGCCCCTGGTGAAGAACCCCTGAGTGATATACATTCAAGAAGAAGGAAGTGGACAGACGTCTCACCTGTGGAATAAGTCTGGACGTGTCCGCTCAAGTCATGGACTGCAGGGAGAGTGTGGAGCAGTCTTTATAGCTGTTTTGTTGGCAGCTTAGAGTGCCCTGGTGGTGACTGATCAGTCAGTGAACGCCACGAGCGGACGAAATTCTGTGGTAAGCCATTTTAAACCAGTTGATAGTGATTGCCTGTGGTGGTCGTGTGCCCAGCGACCGTAGCAAGTGTCTATTGATATATTAGGAATATTTTATTAAGGTAGAAAGCCTAAATAAGAGAATAGAGATGAGGGAATCAGCTGAGGAGAGGAGCAGCACATCATCTCCTGCCGAAAGCTTGGAGGTAACTGACTGGGCCCAGTGGCTGGCAGTCTCAGGCGGACCGCCACGGGAAGGTGGAGAATGGACTCGCCCGGGCATGGGGGAGTCACCTTATGGCAGGTGGGAATCAGAGGGATGTCGAGTGGAGACATTTATTGTGCAGTTTATTTTAGTTATATGTTTGTAGAGGAAGATCTTTATGGCGTGTCAATGGGTTGCAGGTTTGTCTGGGGAAGGAGTTCCTGAGAGAACTTCCAGGTCAGAGGAGGAGTCTGTGGGTGGAACTCCAAGGCTATTGAAGAAATACTGAGCTCTGTGGAAGAGCAGTCCCATAGTGAGGAATTGGACCTCAAGCTGTGAGAGGAGAAGCAGTGGAGTGGAGTTTCACGGGCTTCTGTGATACCAGTAGTGAAGCATCATTGGTGTTCAGGGAAAACTTCATGGTGCAGCAGGCTGGAAGAGCTGTAGAGGACCATGGTAGATAATTGTGGAGGAAACTGGAGACATTCTTGGTAGTGGACCTCTAGATGTAGAGAGGAGGTTCTTAATGTTCACTGATAGAGGATTGATAGTGTTTGAGTGTCATTAGTGTTACGAACCCTTCGTAACTGGGTTCTTTATAATCTCTATGATCCTACTCAAGTTCAGAGAAACCTAATCTTGGCGGGAATAGTGTAATGTTTAAAGGTAAAAATGAAAGAACACTTAAATAAACCATTATTATTTTCCCATCACCATTATAATATTTACAAGTCTATGCGATGTCAACCGGATTGGCGTTGCTAGCCCTTACGCTAGCCTGCTTCACGGATGACGACCACAAGGTGCCTCTGATGAGGTCTTCGTTGCACACCTGTTGGTACGCTCAAGCAACAAAGTTGGCAACGCCTGACCAGCCCCACTGGCTGTTACCTTCCAGAAACGTAGTCTACAGCGCTCAACCGAAGCGTTCATCTAGTCTCACTGGTTATAGTGCTCAACCACAGCGCTCGACCAGCCCACTTGGCCAGCCTTTCCAGGATTAAAGTCCACAGCGTTCGACCAGCCCAAATGGCTAGTCCTTCCAGGAGTAAAGTCCACAGCGCTTGTCCAGCCCAACTGGCTATCACCTTTAGGTCGACCTACGTCTTCCACTGTCCTGGCTTCACTCACTTCCCTAGCCTGCCTCTGGTTACTCGTCACCTTTCAGGCAGGCAGACTAAAAGATGGGAAACTCCATATAATGGGAGGAGTCAACGGCCGTAGTTTGGCGCCAGGATTGTAGATGGCGCCAAGGTTCGTGACAATTAGCATGCATGACGCAGTGGAAGGTGAGTGATTGGACATTTGATTCGAGGAATATTTATATTGATGTTTATGTTGTTGCAGCCTTAGGCTGGATTCATTGTGTATATTTATATATATATTCTAGGGTAGATAGTGACATATTGTATTACAAGATTTAACCCACTAGGTGAGGTTGGTAGCATAAATGGCAAGCCAGGAGTTGGGCTACCACTTGATATTAGCAGCTGATAGAGTCCTGATGGGATTAAATGCAACCTGACTATAATAGCACAGAGTGTTTGAGTCATATTATTATTCTTGAATGTATGTTCTACATGTTCACTGTCTAAGTAAATGTATATAGTTTTCTGGTGTTTGCACATGTCCTAGTGAGGCTTCCCAGAAAGTAGGAGAGAAAGAACCACAGCTGTAGACAGGGTGTTACAGAATTATAATTCAAAGAAAGGCGGACTGAGGAGGTCATACCAATCAAGGAGAGAGTGGGGAGTCACAGCGGCTCGAACTGGGCGTGTACACATGACAACGAGGCCAGTGTTGGAGCTGCACCCCCTAAATGTGTGACGCTGAGCCCCTCTCCAAGAGCAGGAAGCGTACAAGGTAGCAGGTCCTGACCAAAGTACAAGCACTCTACGGGTTTTGGTTGGTTATACGGAAGGGACGTACGCACCAGACCGACACATAATAATATTTGGGGGCCTGTGTCCGGGAGAGTGAGCTGACACACCCATACCCTGTCCAGGAGTGGATTGGTACACCCTTTGTGGAAATAAGTAGACTTTGTGCCCGCAGGTGTATATTCTCTTTCTTAGGAAGACTCACAGGACACGATAGATAAGGTGCAAGCGTTTGTGGAGTCAGGCAAGCCTGAGGACTTCGAAGGTTGCATCAGGGATCAGTAGAAACAGATAGCGGAAAGATGTGTCATCAGGGTGAAGGCATCTAAAGTGGCTGGGATGAAGGATGGGATCTGGAGGCAGCTGAGAGCCATGAGTGAAGCGGCAGAACAGGGAGCCAAGAAAGGAGCTGAAAGTGGAAAGGAGGATGAAGGGAGATCCCAGGGATCAAGTAGGAGTAGTAAGAGTAGCCGCAGATAGCCGCTACTTCATCCCAGTAGCAGGAGTAGCCGGAATAGGAGCTTGGAAAGATTACAGCTAGGGCTCCAGATGTAGCATGAGGAGAGACTGTTCTAACTGGAAAGGTTGAAGTTAGAACTGCAGATGAAAAATGAACAAGAGAAAGAAAAAGAGAAAACCGGACTGGAGATAGAAAAGAGGAAACCAGAATGGAGGTAGAAAAAGAGAAAGCCAGACTAGAGGTGGAGAAAGAAAGAGAGGACCAAACAAATGCAGATAGAAGCAAATAGAACCTTGGCTGAACAAAGGATTGAACACGGGTTGCCAGAGAGCACCACACAGGTATCACTCCCACCAGATAATAGGGTTGGGGAAAAGGATATTCCCCTGTTTGTGCCCGAAGAGGCAGAGAGATTCTTCGAGTATTTCGAAACAGTCGCCAATATCAAGGAGTGAACAAATCTACAAGATCCTGTAGCCTCTCCGAGGCACAAACTCAACTCTTTTAACCCTGTCGTAGCTCAGTCGATTAAGGCAGTATCTGGGATGCTCCCGGACGCAGGTTCAAATCCTCATCACGGCCCTTGTGGATTTGTTCATTTGATCTATCACGTTAGTGTGATTTCTGTGTGTAATGATGTAAGGGCGAAGAGGGAGAACAGCCTATTGACATAGTTCAAGTGCAGGGGGGGAGTTGAGTAAAATCCTGGTTTGTGCCTCGGAGAGGCTACGGGATCCAGTAAGTTCAGTAGAACTTCGGTTTCAACTCTTTTAACCCTGTCGTAGCTCAGTCGATTAAGGCAGTGTCTGGGATGCTCCCGGACGCAGGTTCGAATCCTCGTCACGGCCCCTGTGGCTTTGTTCATTTGATGTATCACGTTAGTGTGATTTCTGTGTGTAATCAAGGAGTGGCCACAGGAGGAATGGGCCCAACTGGTTCAGTTGAGATTGACCGGCGTAGCCACTCGTTATTCAACAACATTGTCATAATCTTCTTGTTAACGACCTGATGATCCGCTAGTTCAGTAACAATATCATTTTCGGTCATGACGAACAAACCTCAGCAGTAAACATGTCTTTTTCAAGAATTCGTACGAGTGCCCGTTATAAACATCCCCGGTCTTACATCTGCGTTGAACGTGAACTCGTAGACAATAAATCATGGACAGCCAAATCACATGGCAATCAACCACCAACTGGATCAGCCAATCCTCCAAACAAAGACCCAAAATCCATTCCATACAACCGCCAAATTCCCTTTTTATGAATGAAAAACGGTTTACACATGACTAGCAAATGGTGACGTCCGAACACTTCCGGAACAAGTGCTTCGCTGCCGACTTTTCTTTGAACTACAATGCTGTAAATGCTTCACCCTCATACTACAAATAATTGCCAACAGAACCTAAACACCTAGCTTATCCTAACCAGTGCCTAAATATGACCAATATGCTAATATATAATATTAATTTATATGAAAAAGTTCTCTTTTAAATAAACTGAATGTTAAAATTGATGAATGCCTTTTTGGGGTCGACCGCTGGATAGAACGGACTTGGTCCAAGCACGGGTTGACTGGTGTGTGTCAAAGCACGTCTTCGCTCGTCGGTAGTCACTCCCAGTCTTCCTCTAATAATTGCTAATTAACAATATTTTTCTCTAATCCAAAAGTAAGTTTAACGAATGAGTTTCCACTACTCGTTATTCAACAACATTGTCATAACCTTCTTGTTAAAGGCCTGATGATCCGCTAATTCAGTAACAATATCATTCTCGGGCATGACAAACAAACCTCAGCAGTAAACATGTCTTTTTCAAGAATTTGAACGCAACTTCATCGAGTCCCAGACCTAGTTGAATTTATAAGACTAACGAGTGAGTTATTAGCCAATTTACGAACTCAGCACCGAAAACATCTTTCGTAATCATGAAAGGAATGAGAATATAGTCAGAGCCAAAGAAACTGTAGCAGTAATGAATACAAATGTAGAAAAACGAGGACCATCCGAGGATCGCCCATATCCTACCCTGTGAGGGGCCCAGGTAATGAGCCTTCGTTTGCCAGGAGCCATTGACCCATCGTAACCACTGATGGATTTCCCCTTGTGCCAGATGTACTAAAGAACAAATTACCATATTTAAAAAATTTAAAAGATTGCCTTCGTGTGGTAACAAATCAAATAATTAAAGCTCTGATCTTCTAAGGCTAATAAGGGTGGGTTACACTTGACGGATTCCTCACAGTATGTACAATATTATTTACCAGAGTGTGAGACATAAATCCGATCTTGCAAGATCAGTGGCCGACGAAAGCAATCGTCAGCAACTTATCAAAAGAGAGCTTACCGAGTAAGATGTGAACCTGACCATTGGTTACTTAGAAATTTTGTGATAATAATACATTTGCTTGGTGTTGGATTTATGGCCTGTTTTTCCTGAGGAATGGTTTTTATGGTAACAGCAGCTTATTTACCAACCAGCAGGTATTCTGTAGTCCAGAAAATAGTCCAGCATTAAAGTTCATTGCCAGAGTAGTTATCATTATGTGCCCTTTCTCTTGTGAGCGGTGTTTATAGTGCAAAACTGTGTATACCATTAATGTTGAGTTTTATAACAAAAAAAAAAATGTTGCAAAGGCTGCAAGTAGGTTTTATAGTGTAAAATAGAATCTATCTGAATTAAAATGTAAATGTTCGTTTGTTCAAAATTGCTAATCTCCGAAAGATCTTCACCGATTGCTTTGAAATGTTTACACAACGTTCCATTCGCATATCAGTGTGTTTTGATATACCTACTATATAGATGTCATTCAATGACAGGTAAAAACATGTTTCTTTAATGTGTTTTTCATGTGTGGGAAATCTCTGAATCATCTTTATCGATTGCTTTTGAATTTTGACACAACATTGTATTCAAATACATGCATGTTTTTATGTACCTACTATATACATGCCACACCTGTGATAGGTCAAAATATTTTTTTTTAAACACCGCCATCTGTTACACATAAAAGAAACACCCTGTAATCTCTTAAAGCTCTTCGTCGATTGCTTTGAAATTTTGACACAACGTTACATTCGAATATACGTGTGTTTTTATATACCTACTATATAGATGCCACACCTGTGACAGGTAAAAACAATTTTTTTGGGGGAAAAACAATGCCATCTTTTGCACGTAAAAGCAACACATGATATTCTAAATATGTTATGATTCCATTTCAATGTTTCTGATGGCATTGATAAATTGAATTTTCATAGATTTTGATTTATTTAATTTTGTTTTGATTATTTTGTGTGACTCTGCATTGGAATTGAGCTGTGTTGTTTACCATACTGTTCATTTCGTGAGTATAGTTTTTGTTTATTTTTTCGTTTTTTTTTTTCATTACGATTTTTTTAACTGTTCTTATTTTTCAGTGATGGGAACATCAGATCATTTGCTGTTGTCATTTTTCTGATGGGAACATCAGATCATTTGGGAATGCATAGGTCGAGGGAGTGAAGAATGGTGGGGAGGACAAGGGGGACAGTATTAGGGGATGGTGGGGAGGATGAGGGGACAATGGTAGGGAGAACAAGGGTAGAGAGGAGTGGGGAGTACGAGGGGACAGGAGAAGGGGGGAAATGGTGTGGACGACATAGGGATAGCGGAGTGGGGGATTGGGAGATGGTGAGGAGGACGAGGGGACGGGGATGGGGGAATTTTGGGGAGGACGAGGGACGGAGGAGCGGGGGATTGTGGAGAGGACGAGGGGACTGGGGGGAATGGTGGGAAGAACGAAGGGACAGGGGAGTGGAAGATGGTGGGGAGGAAAAGAAAACATGGGAGGGGTGAATGGTTGGGAGGACGATGGGGGACGGGGGAATGGGAAATGGTTTGGAGGACGAGGGGATGGGGAAGGGAGGAATGGTGGGGAGGACTGACGGACAGGGAATGATTGATGTGGCTCAGCAACGTGCATGCGTTGCTGAACCACAACAACGCATTGCTGGGTAAAGCGTGTGTATCAATAATTTTGTTTCTCTCCATAGGTGCATGCGCTGAGGATGAATTCAGCTGCTTGGATGGTTCTGAATGCCTACCCATGACGTGGCAATGTGATGGCTACGATAACTGCAATGATAACTCCGACGAACTTTCTTGTGGTAAGTCGGGATGTGTGTTGCACTCGAAAGACTTCACTCAAATATCAACATTTTTTAATACCTAATATTTCATAAGTAATACTTCTAAATGTTCTTGGCTTGAAATAGGAGCGGCCAGTACGCTCATTCACGGATCCATAGGTAACTTGACAAATGATTTGTTATTGTTACAATAAAGGAAATGTTAAGTTTACTTCTTAATTTGATAAATCAAACAAAAGATGATATTTTTGTCATATATTCTATGTTGTTGTCCTCTATTCTACTTGCCAATTTTAGTTGGGCCAATAATTTTGAATACTGTAAATGGGATTAGTGGGATTAAAATATGCGACATCTCCAACTATTATCCATGATGCCATAAAGAGAAATATTATATTATAAAGAAAGCAGAGTAGAATTCATCAGATTGTATATTGCTTCAGAAAGAAGGCGACGTGACAGCATCATGCTATACTGTGCAAATTTATTAAATCAAATTATACAAATCACAAGGTAAGAGATAGAAATCTCACACAAGTTCAGTGTTGCAAGGTGTGAGAAGTTTAAGTTTTGTGCGGGATATCCTGCACAATAAGTGGAGTTGGAGAAGATTATATTGCAAATTGAAAGCGTGAATCCTTTAAGAACGCCCTCTAATATATTTTGTTAAACAGCACGATAGGAATGCTGAAACATTGGGGTTGATTAAAATATGATAGATATTTACTTATGGCTACAGCGAATCCTTGTAAAGATTAAATGACAATACCAAACTCATCTAGTTTAATACACACACACACACACACACACACACACACACACACACACACACACACACACACACACACACACACACACACACACACACACACACACACACACACACACACACACACACACACACACACACACACACACACACACACAGAGGAGAAGACGAACCAGCAATGCTTGATTTGATATTTACCCTAAATGAGTGGGATATAAGGGAAGTCAAGATGGAAGCACCCTTGGGAATGAGTGATCACACTGTATTGAACTTTGAGTACCTGTTAGAGCTAGGAATTATCTCCCCCAAAAAAGAACTAGGGAACAAAAGGCTGGCATACAGAAAGGGAAATTATGAGGAGAGGAGAAGCTTCCTAAGGGAAATACCTTGGGACACAGCCCTCAGAACTAAGTCTGTACAAGATATGATGGACTATGTCACCCAAAAGTGTTAGGAGGCAGTAAGCAGATACATCCCGGCCCGAAAGGAAAAATCCGAGAAGCAAAAGAAGAATCCATGGTGTAATAGGGCATGTATGGAAGCAAAGAAACTGAACAAAAGAGCGTGGAGGAACTTCCGGAATAACAGAACACCAGAAAGCAAAGAGAGATACCAGAGAACCAGGAATGAGTATGTCAGGGTGAGAAGAGAAGCAGAGAAAAGTTATGAAAATGATATAGCAAACGAAGCCAAGACCGAACCAAAGCTACTCCACAGTCACATCAGAAGGAAGACAACAGTGAATTAACAGGAAGTGAAACTTAGAACAGGCGAGGACAGGTATACAGAGAATGACAAAGAGGTGTGTGAAGAACTCGACAAGAGGTTCCAGGAGGTCTTCACAACAGAACAAGGTGAGGTCACTATGCTAGGAGAAAGGGAAATAAACCAGGCGGCCTTGGAAGGGTTCGAGAGAGGAGGTCAAGAGACACCTGCTGGATCTGGATGTTAGAAAGGCTGTTGGTCCAGACGGGATCTCGCCATGGATACTGAAAGAGTGTGCAGAGGCACTTTGCTTGCCACTCTCCATAGTGTATCACTGGTCACTGGAGACGGAAGACCTACCAGAAATATGGAAGACGGCGAATGTGGTCCCAATATACAAAAAGGGCGACAGGCAAGAGGCACTGAACTACAGGCCAGTGTCCTTGACTTGTATATCATGCAAGGTGATGGAGAAGATCGTCAGAAAAAACTTGGTAGCACATCTGGAGAGAAGGGACTTCGTGACAAATCGCCAACATGGGTTCAGGGAGTAAATCTTGCCTGACTGGTTTAATAGAATTCTATAACCAGGTGAGAAAGATTAATCAAGAAAGAGAGGGCTGGGCGGACTGCAGTTTCTTGGATTGTCGGAAACCCTTTGACACAGTACCACATAAGACGCTGGTACATAAACTGGAGAGACAGGCAGGTGTAGCTGGTAAGGTGCTCCAGTGGATAAGGGAGTACCTAAGCAATAGGAAGCAGAGAGTTACGGTGAAGGGTGAGAGCTCCGATTGGCGTGAAGTCACCAGTGGAGTCCAACAGGCCTCTGTACTCGGTCCTTTCTTGTTTCTGATATATGTAAATGATCTCCCGGAGGGTATAGATTCATTTTTCTCAATATTTGCGGACGATGCTAAAATTATGAGAAGGATTAAGACAGAAGAGGACTGTTTGAGGCTTCAAGAACATCTAGACAAGCTGAAGTAATGGTCGAACAAATAGTTGTTAGAGTTTAACCCAACCAAATGTAATGTAATGAAGATAGGAGTAGGGAGCAAGAGGCCTGATACATGGTATCATCTCGGAGAGGAAATTCTTCAGGAGTCAGAGAAAGAAAAAGACTTGGGGGTTGATATCACATCAGACCGGTCTCCTGCAGCCCATATCAAGAGGATAACATCAGCGGCATATGCCAGGCTGGCCAACATAAGAATGGCATTCAGAAACTTGTGTAAAGAATCATTCAAAACTTTGTATACCACATACGTCAGGCCAATCCTGGAGTATGCAGCCCCAGCATGGAGTCCATATATAGTCAAGGATAAGACAAAACTGGAAAAGATTCAAAGGTTTGCCACCATACTAGTACCCGAGCTGAGAGGTATGAGCTACGAGGAGAGACTATGGGAATTAAACCTCACTTTACTGAAAGATATAGGAGTTAGGGGGAGCGTGATCACCACATTCAAGATTCTGAAGGGAGTTGATAGGGTAGATAAAGACAGGCTATTGAACACAAGGGGACACAGGTGGAAACTGAGTGCCCAAATGAGCCACAGAGATAATAGAAAGAACTTTTTTAGTGTCAGAGTGGTTGACAAATGGAATGCATTAGGAAGTGATGTGGTGGAGGCTGACTCCATACACAGTTTCAAGTATAAATATGATAGAGCCAATAGGCTCAGGAATCTGAACACCTGTTGATTGACGGTTGAGAGGCGGGACCAAAGAGCCAGAGCTCAATCCCCGCAAACACAACTAGGTGAGTACACACACACACACACACACACACATATATCTATCTATCTATCTATCTATCTATCTATCTATCTATCTATCTATCTATATATATATATATATATATATATATATATATATATATATATATATATATATATATATATATATATGTAATCGTATATGTATATATGATGCGATCGTATATATATATATATGATCGCACCATGATCGTCTTAGACGATCATTGGTGCGGTGGTCACGGTACTGTGTACGTTTAGGGGTGATCCTGGACGGCATGGGTTCGAATCCTGGCCGGGTCAAAGAGTTCTTAGTGATATATGGCTTGCGCGTTCATGCAGCTTTCTCACACATGCATATATATATATATATATATATATATATATATATATATATATATATATATATATATATATATATATATATATATATATATATATATATATATACAATCTTTGGACAACACCCACCAGTGGGACTCGAACCCAGAAAGCACAACTACCTTCCAGTAGCTGGCATAACTAGTATGCTTTAACCCACTACGCCATCAGACCTTACAAAAGAAGTAGATAGTTCGAGATATATATATCTCAAACATCTCTACCTCCCGAAGGCACCAGATGAGTGAGGGGTCAGTCTGCAATTTTCGTCAAGCCACTGTCAATGTGAGAGAACTCGTGTCCAGCTTATAAGCCTATACTTGCATAAACCACAAGTGAAGATAAACAATCTTTGGACAACACCCACCAGTGGGACTCGAACCCAGAAAGCACAACTACCTTCCAGTAGCTGGCATAACTAGTATGCTTTAACCCACTACGCCATCAGACCTTACAAAAGAAGTAGATAGTTCGAGATATATATATCTCAAACATCTCTACCTCCCGAAGGCACCAGATGAGTGAGGGGTCAGTCTGCAATTTTCGTCAAGCCACTGTCAATGTGAGAGAACTCGTGTCCAGCTTATAAGCCTATACTTGCATAAACCACAAGTGAAGATAAACAATCTTTGGACAACACCCACCAGTGGGACTCGAACCCAGAAAGCACAACTACCTTCCAGTAGCTGGCATAACTAGTATGCTTTAACCCACTACGCCATCAGACCTTACAAAAGAAGTAGATAGTTCGAGATATATATATCTCAAACATCTCTACCTCCCGAAGGCACCAGATGAGTGAGGGGTCAGTCTGCAATTTTCGTCAAGCCACTGTCAATGTGAGAGAACTCGTGTCCAGCTTATAAGCCTATACTTGCATAAACCACAAGTGAAGATAAACAATCTTTGGACAACACCCACCAGTGGGACTCGAACCCAGAAAACACAACTACCTTCCAGTAGCTGGCATAACTAGTATGCTTTAACCCACTACGCCATCAGACCTTACAAAAGAAGTAGATAGTTCGAGATATATATATCTCAAACATCTCTACCTCCCGAAGGCACCAGATGAGTGAGGGGTCAGTCTGCAATTTTCGTCAAGCCACTGTCAATGTGAGAGAACTCGTGTCCAGCTTATAAGCCTATACTTGCATAAACCACAAGTGAAGATAAACAATCTTTGGACAACACCCACCAGTGGGACTCGAACCCAGAAAGCACAACTACCTTCCAGTAGCTGGCATAACTAGTATGCTTTAACCCACTACGCCATCAGACCTTACAAAAGAAGTAGATAGTTCGAGATATATATATCTCAAACATCTCTACCTCCCGAAGGCACCAGATGAGTGAGGGGTCAGTCTGCAATTTTCGTCAAGCCACTGTCAATGTGAGAGAACTCGTGTCCAGCTTATAAGCCTATACTTGCATAAACCACAAGTGAAGATAAACAATCTTTGGACAACACCCACCAGTGGGACTCGAACCCAGAAAGCACAACTACCTTCCAGTAGCTGGCATAACTAGTATGCTTTAACCCTTTCTGTGCTTTCTGGGTTCGAGTCCCACTGGTGGGTGTTGTCCAAAGATTGTTTATCTTCACTTGTGGTTTATGCAAGTATAGGCTTATAAGCTGGACACGAGTTCTCTCACATTGACAGTGGCTTGACGAAAATTGCAGACTGACCCCTCACTCATCTGGTGCCTTCGGGAGGTAGAGATGTTTGAGATATATATATCTCGAACTATCTACTTCTTTTGTAAGGTCTGATGGCGTAGTGGGTTAAAGCATACTAGTTATGCCAGCTACTGGAAGGTAGTTGTGCTTTCTGGGTTCGAGTCCCACTGGTGGGTGTTGTCCAAAGATTGTTTATCTTCACTTGTGGTTTATGCAAGTATAGGCTTATAAGCTGGACACGAGTTCTCTCACATTGACAGTGGCTTGACGAAAATTGCAGACTGACCCCTCACTCATCTGGTGCCTTCGGGAGGTAGAGATGTTTGAGATATATATATCTCGAACTATCTACTTCTTTTGTAAGGTCTGATGGCGTAGTGGGTTAAAGCATACTAGTTATGCCAGCTACTGGAAGGTAGTTGTGCTTTCTGGGTTCGAGTCCCACTGGTGGGTGTTGTCCAAAGATTGTTTATCTTCACTTGTGGTTTATGCAAGTATAGGCTTATAAGCTGGACACGAGTTCTCTCACATTGACAGTGGCTTGACGAAAATTGCAGACTGACCCCTCACTCATCTGGTGCCTTCGGGAGGTAGAGATGTTTGAGATATATATATCTCGAACTATCTACTTCTTTTGTAAGGTCTGATGGCGTAGTGGGTTAAAGCATACTAGTTATGCCAGCTACTGGAAGGTAGTTGTGCTTTCTGGGTTCGAGTCCCACTGGTGGGTGTTGTCCAAAGATTGTTTATCTTCACTTGTGGTTTATGCAAGTATAGGCTTATATATATATATATATATATATATATATATATATATATATATATATATATATATATATATATATATATATATATATATAAATATACTGGCAGCAGGTTTTCTTTCAATTCAATGAAACATATATATAAATATATATATATATATATATATATATATATATATATATATATATATATATATATATATATATATATATATATATATATATATATATATATATAACTGAAAACTCACACCCCAGAAGTGACTCGAACCCATACTCCCAGGAGCAACGCAACTGGCATGTACAAGACGCCTTAATCCACTTGACCATCACGACCGGACAAAATGAGGTGATAGCCGAGGCTATTTGAACCACCCCACCGCCGGCACTCGGATAGTAATCTTGGGAATAGCATTTTACCAAATCACCTCATTCTTTGGGGCACACGTGAGGAACACAAATGCGAACAAGCCTGAATGGTCCCCAGGACAATATGCAACTGAAAACTCACACCCCAGAAGTGACTCGAACCCATACTCCCAGGAGCAACGCAACTGGTATGTACAAGACGCCTTAATCCACTTGACCATCACGACCGGACAAAATGAGGTGATAGCCGAGGCTATTTGAACCACCCCACCGCCGGCACTCCGGTTGTGATGGTCAAGTGGATTTTCTACCATAAAACAAGAAAGTAATAATATTTAAATCCCCAGAATTACAACCTAGTCTCTATTAAAATCTTTCAGCCACAATTACGCGAAATAATATTATTTGTGACGTTGAGATTATCAGCAAGAATTACACTGGTACTCAACAGAGAATGAGTTATTATTGTTCTACGTGATCTGCAGTGACCGGCCAACTAATAACGCGTCGATATTCAAGCCAAGCTATCAACCACGTGTACGACATTGCGGAAGTTTTAGCTTGAGACGCGGTATCGGCAAGCTTCAACATAATTTGTACCCTTAGATAAGTATATAGTTCCCTTTTGATGCATCATTAGAGATTGTATATGTCGGGGCAGCTTGTCGTTATATCGAGCGACCATAACAAATCCAACGTTAGTATCACATCAAATTTATTTTCCATTTCATGAATATAGAGATTTAAGTAGCCTAGTTCAATGCTACGTAATATCCCTTAAATTACAGCTCGCATGTGAGGAGTCAACGAGCTGTTACCTAACTTCGTGTTATTCACCTGTAAGTGTTTCTACGAGGAATTCCGGAGATCACGAGGATGAGGCGTGAATGATGTCATAGAAATCGTCTTAAAGCTAAGACTTTTTTGTATTCAATTATTTACTCTAAAATTGATTATTTATACATCATTCTATCTAATCGGATGCTCGTCATGTGCACTGGAGATGATCTGTGTTTTTTTGAATGATTAATTCCTGATGCTAATAATCCTTATAATTTCTGGTGATAATCTTCTATAGATTCTTTAATTTGGCCATAAGATTAGTTATTACACAATGAACTGGTGCACGAACCACACTAGTTCCTAGACGTATATGAAGTTCTAGCAATAACCTCCCAATGTAGGTATTTGAGGCTTTGATTTAAGTTAATTAACTATACAGCCCATTAATTTATTTAAGTGATTATGCTTCCTAATATTTAACCATAGACACTGGTTCTTCCTTGTGTTTCTAATGATCACTTTTTATTAGTTTCCCTCTTTTCTTAAAAGTGGATGGTCCTTCGCAATTGTTTTCATTAATTTAATAATTGAATAAATTGAGTCAAGCCCCAGATTTCCCACAGTAGCCGAGGCTATTTGTCCATCAGCCCGCCGGCACTCAGATGGTAATCTTGGGCATAGTATTTTATCAAATCACCTCATTCTTTGGGGCACACGTGAGGAACACAAATGCAAACAAGCCTGAATAGTCCCAAAACTATATGCAACTGAAAACTCAGTTGCGTTGCTCCTGGCAGTATGGGTTCGAGTCACTTCTGGGTTGTGATATATATATATATATATATATATATATATATGTATATATATATATATATATATATATATATATATATATATATATATATATATATATATATAAAAATTTATATATATATATATATATATATATATAAATTGATTATATTAAAAATTATATATATAAATATATATATATATATATATATATATATATATATATATATGTATATATATATATATATATATATATATATATATATATATATATATATATATATATATATATATATATATATATATATATATATATATATATATATATATATATATATATATATATTAGTATATTTTGGTAGCAGTCTTTCCTGTAGACATATATTATTAAATATGACCGAAAAAGTAAGATTAATAATTCTAACACGAATTTTCTCAATCTTTCGTACATTACGCTTCACTGTTGGAGGTAAATCAAAAATCACTTCTCCAAAATTCATTTTTATTTCTAGTCTGACGCGACACGGGCGCGTTTCATAAAACTTATTACATTTTTAAAGACTTCACAAATACACAACTGATTAGAACTTACGTCTCTCTGATATTATATCTACATTTGAGTGAGGTGGGAAGGGTGATGTGGCATTAACACAAGACAGAACAGGAGGGGATATTAATAGGGTATTAAAAGTATCAACACAAGACAGAACAGAAACAATGGGTATTGAATAGAAGTGTTTGTAGAAAGCCTATTGGTCCATATTTCTTGATGCTCCTATATTGGAGCGGAGTCTTGAGGTGGGTAGAATATAGTTGTGCAATAATTGGCTGTTGATTGCTGGTGTTGACTTCTTGATGTGTAGTGCCTCGCAAACGTCAAGCCGCCTGCTATCGCTGTATCTATCGATGATTTCTGTGTTGTTTACTAGGATTTCTCTGGCGATGGTTTGGTTATGGGAAGAGATTATATGTTCCTTAATGGAGCCCTGTTGCTTATGCATCGTTAAACGCCTAGAAAGAGATGTTGTTGTCTTGCCTATATACTGGGTTTTTTGGAGCTTACAGTCCCCAAGTGGGCATTTGAAGGCATAGACGACGTTAGTCTCTTTTAAAGCGTTCTGTTTTGTGTCTGGAGAGTTTCTCATGAGTAGTCTGGCCGTTTTTCTGGTTTTATAGTAAATCGTCAGTTGTATCCTCTGATTTTTGTCTGTAGGGATAACGTTTCTATTAACAATATCTTTCAGGACCCTTTCCTCCGTTTTATGAGCTGTGGAAAAGAAGTTCCTGTAAAATAGTATAATAGGGGGTATAGGTGTTGTTTTAGTTGTCTCTTCAGAGGATGCATGGCTTTTCACTTTCCTTCTTATGATGTCTTCGATGAAACCATTGGAGAAGCCGTTATTGACTAGGACCTGCCTTACCCTACAGAGTTCTTCGTCGACTTGCTTCCATTCTGAGCTGTGGCTGAGAGCACGGTCGACGTATGCGTTAACAACACTCCTCTTGTACCTGTCGGGGCAGTCGCTGTTGGCATTTAGGCACATTCCTATGTTTGTTTCCTTAGTGTAGACTGCAGTGTGGAAACCTCCGCCCTTTTCCATGACTGTTACATCTAGAAAAGGCAGCTTCCCATCCTTTTCCGTCTCGTAAGTGAAACGCAGCACGGAACTCTGCTCAAATGCCTCCTTCAGCTCCTGCAGATGTCTGACATCAGGTACCTGTGTAAAAATGTCGTCAACATACCTGCAGTATATGGCCGGTTTCAAGTTCATGTCGACTAAGACTTTTTGCTCGATGGTACCCATGTAGAAGTTTGCAAACAGGACACCTAGGGGAGAACCCATGGCGACCCCATCTACTTGCTTATACATGTGCCCATCCGGGCTCAAGAAGGGTGCCTCTTTAGTACAAGCTTGGAGTAGTTTCCTCAGAATACTTTCTGGCATGTCAAGAGGACATGCCATGTTTACCAACGTACCTGTGGACGAGACAATCGGAATGATAGCCGACAGAGTGTATCGTGATCCAGCCTGTACTCCTCTTGACATGCCAGAAAGTATTCTGAGGAAACTACTCCAAGCTTGTACTAAAGAGGCACCCTTCTTGAGCCCGGATGGGCACATGTATAAGCAAGTAGATGCGGTCGCCATGGGTTCTCCCCTAGGTGTCCTGTTTGCAAACTTCTACATGGGTACCATCGAGCAAAAAGTCTTAGTCGACATGAACTTGAAACCGGCCATATACTGCAGGTATGTTGACGACATTTTTACACAGGTACCTGATGTCAGACATCTGCAGGAGCTGAAGGAGGCATTTGAGCAGAGTTCCGTGCTGCGTTTCACTTACGAGACGGAAAAGGATGGGAAGTTGCCTTTTCTAGATGTAACAGTCATGGAAAAGGGCGGAGGTTTCCACACTGCAGTCTACACTAAGGAAACAAACATAGGAATGTGCCTAAATGCCAACAGCGACTGCCCCGACAGGTACAAGAGGAGTGTTGTTAACGCATACGTCGACCGTGCTCTCAGCCACAGCTCAGAATGGAAGCAAGTCGACGAAGAACTCTGTAGGGTAAGGCAGGTCCTAGTCAATAACGGCTTCTCCAATGGTTTCATCGAAGACATCATAAGAAGGAAAGTGAAAAGCCATGCAACCTCTGAAGAGACAACTAACACAACACCTATACCCCCTATTAGACTATTTTACAGGAACTTCTTTTCCACAGCTCATAAAACGGAGGAAAGGGTCCTGAAAGATATTGTTAATAGAAACGTTATCCCTACAGACAAAAATCAGAGGATACAACTGACGATTTACTATAAAACCAGAAAAACGGCCAGCCTACTCATGAGAAACTCTCCAGACACAAAACAGAACGCTTTAAAAGAGACTAACGTCGTCTATGCCTTCAAATGCCCACTTGGGGACTGTAAGCTCCAAAAAACCCAGTATATAGGCAAGACAACAACATCTCTTTCTAGGCGTTTAACGATGCATAAGCAACAGGGCTCCATTAAGGAACATATAATCTCTTCCCATAACCAAACCATCGCCAGAGAAATCCTAGTAAACAACACAGAAATCATCGATAGATACAGCGATAGCAGGCGGCTTGACGTTTGCGAGGCACTACACATCAAGAAGTCAACACCAGCAATCAACAGCCAATTATTGCACAACTATATTCTACCCACCTCAAGACTCCGCTCCAATATAGGAGCATCAAGAAATATGGACCAATAGGCTTTCTACAAACACTTCTATTCAATACCCATTGTTTCTGTTCTGTCTTGTGTTGATACTTTTAATACCCTATTAATATCCCCTCCTGTTCTGTCTTGTGTTAATGCCACATCACCCTTCCCACCTCACTCAAATGTAGATATAATATCAGAGAGACGTAAGTTCTAATCAGTTGTGTATTTGTGAAGTCTTTAAAAATGTAATAAGTTTTACGAAACGCGCCCGTGTCGCGTCAGACTAGAAATAAAAATGAATTTTGGAGAAGTGATTTTTTATTTACCTCCAACAGTGAAGCGTAATGTACGAAAGATTGAGAAAATTCGTGTTAGAATTATTAATCTTACTTTTTCGGTCATATTTAATAATATATATATATATATATATATATATATATATATATATATATATATATATATATATATATATATATATATATATATATTTAAATTTAGTACCACCTCTAGCTGGAAGAAGGGGGACCCATAGCCTCGGAGGAAACCACGCATAACGCATTAGAGGGAATGTTTAGATCCCCTCCAATACAGTTTCTGTGTGCTTTTCTCCAAAAACCCCCTTCCTTTTTTATTTTTTGTGCTGTATTATGTATTTGATGGTTTCAAGATATACATGGGTTGATACAAAAATAATAATACAAAAAGGTGCTTAAAGGTTATGGATCTCTTGAAAAACACGACAATGAGAAACATCGATGAATGTCACAGACAGGTTCGATCATTGTTGCAAGTCAAACACTTCTTCGAGTTCCTCTGAAGTTGGACTAGTACCCAAGACGCAACAGGCATTTCCCCTCTGAATCGCAACACTGAGGCGCTGGAACAAGAAACTTTTTGCTCTCTGGTCTTTTGTAGCGCTGATTAATTTGTCCCCTAATTCCTTCAGGAACTTCAATGCACATTTTCCCCACGAACCGAGGGTCTCCGAGCTGATCGGAACAAAGCTTTAACTGTGTGCCAGACCTCTGTATTTAATAATTTTCTGCGATTCCCTGAAAGAAGCAGCACCACCACTTTCACGTGTGCTGTGGTGGAGGTAGGTACTGGCCAGTGTGGCAGCGCACGTGTAGTCCCATACCACTTGCTTACCATCTTTCCAAGGTAGCAAGGTGACCCCATCCGGGCGCTTCTGAGGGTCATTAGGTCTGGATAACCTAATATATATATATATGTATATATATATGTATATATATATATATATATATATATATATATATATATATATATATATATATATATATATATATATATATATATATATGTTAGTATATTTTGGTAGCAGTCTTTCCTGTAGACATATATTATTAAATATGACCGAAAAAGTAAGATTAATAATACTATATGCAGGCGATGAGTCACAATAACGTGGCTGAAGTATGTTGACCAGACCACACACTAGAAATTGAAGAGACGACGACGTTTCGGTCCGTCCTGGACCATTCTCAAGTCGATTGTGTCAACGTCGTCGTCTCTTCAATTTCTAGTGTGTGGTCTGGTCAACATTAATAATACTAACCCGAATTTTCTCGATCTTTCGTACGTTTCTTTTCACTGTTGGTGGTAATTCAAAAATCAATTCCCCAAAATTCATTTTTATTTCTAGTCTGACGCGACACTTGAGCGCGTTTCGTAAAACTTATTACATTTTCAAAGACTTTAGTTAACACATACACAACTGAATAGAACTTACACATCGTCGATTTGTTTATATCTACATTTGAGTGAGGTGGATGGGGTAAGGTGGTATTAATAGGGTATTAAATTCATCAACACAAGACAGAACACGAAACAATGGGTATTGAATGGAAGTGATTGTAGAAAGCCTATTGGCCCATATTTCTTGATGCTTCTATATTGGAGCGGAGTCTTGAGGTGGGTAGAATATAGTTGTGCATTAATTAGCTGTTGATTGCTGGTGCTGACTTCTTAATGTGTAGTGCATCGCAAACGTCAAGCCGCCTGCTATCGCTGTATCTATCGATGATTTCTGTGTTGTTTACTTGGATTTCTCTGGTGATGGTTTGGTTGTGGGAAGAGATTATATGTTCCTTAATGGAGCCCTGTTGCTTTTGCATCGTTAAACGCCTAGAAAGAGATGTTGTTGTCTTGCCTATATACTGGGTTTTTTGGAGCTTTCAGTTCCCAAGAGGGCATTTGAAGGCATAGACGACGTTGGTCTCTTTTAAAGCGTTCTGCTTTGTGTCTGGAGAGATTCTCATGAGTAGGCTGGCCGTTTTTCTGGTTTTATATTAAATCGTCAGTTGTATCCTCTGATTTTTGTCTGTAGGGATAACGTTTCTATTAACAATATCTTTCAGGACCCTTTCCTCCGTTTTATGAGCTGTGTAAAAGAAGTTCCTGTAAAATAGTCTAATAGGGGGAATAGGTGTTGTGTTAGTTGTCTCTTCAGAGGTTGCATGGCGTTTCACTTTCCTTCTTATGATGTCTTCGATGAAACCATTGGAGAAGCCGTTGTTGATAGGACCTTCCTTACCCTACAGAGTTCTTCGTCGACTTGCTTCCATTCTGAGCTGTGGCTGAGAGCACGGTCGACATAAGCGTTAACAATACTCCTCTTGTACCTGTCTGGGCAGTCGCTGTTGGTATTTAGGCACATTTCTATGTTCGTTTCCTTAGTGTAGACTGCAGTGTGGAAACCTCTGCTCTTTTTCATGACTGTTACATCTAGAAAGGGCAGCTTCCCATCCTTTTCCATCTCGTAAGTGAAACGCAGCACGGAACTCTGCTCAAATGCCTCCTTCAGCTCCTGCAGATGTCTGACATCAGGTACCTGTGTAAAAATGTCGTCAACATACCTGCAGTATATGGCCGGTTTCAAGTTCATGTCGACTAAGACTTTTTGCTCGATGGTACCCTGTAGAAGTTCGCAAACAGGACACCTAGGGGAGAACCCATGGCGACCCCATCTACTTGCTTATACATGTGCCCATCCGGGCTCAAGAAGGGTGCCTCTTTAGTACAAGCTTGGAGTAGTTTCCTTAGAATATTTTCGGGTATGTCAAGAGGAGTACAGGCTGGATCACGATACACTCTGTCGGCTATCATCCCGATTGTCTCGTCCACAGGTACGTTGGTAAACAGGGATTCTACGTCCAACGAGGCTCTTATCCCTGTGGCCCGTGTGCCCCGCAGTAAGTCAACAAATTCCTTGTAAGATTATTAATCTTACTTTTTCGGTCATATTTGATAATGTTTATATATGTATATATATGTATATATATGTATACATATATATATATATATATATATATATAACTGAAAACTCACACCCCAGAAGTGACTCGAACCCATACTCCCACAACTGGTATGTACAGGGACGCCTTAATCCGCTTGACCAACACGACCGGACATAAGGAAGTGATAGCCGAGGCTATATGAACCACTTCCCCGCCGGCACTCGGATGGTAATCTTGGGCATAGCATTTTATCAAATCACCTCATTCTTTGGGGCACACGTGAGGAACACAAATCAGATTTGTGTTCCTCACATATCTATGTTAATTTTAAATCCAATAAAAAAAATTGACCTCATACATAATGTAATAGGTAGCATTATCATTTCAGAAGAAAAAAATTGAGAAAATATATTAATTCATGAAAACTTGGCTTATTAGGCAAATCGGGCCTTGCATAGTAGACTGAGAAGTGCGTTCTGGCTACTAGGTACGACATATACATATATATATATATATGCGAACAAGCCTGAATGGTCCCCAGGACTATATGCGAATGAAAACTCACACCCCAGAAGTGACTCGAACCCATACTCCCAGAAGCAACGCAACTGGTAACTACAGGGCGCCTTAATCCGCTTGACCATCACGGCCGTCAAAAGGAAGTGATAGCCGAGGCTATTTGAGCCACTTCCCCGACGGCAACTCGGATGGTAATCTTGGGCATAGCATTTCACCAAATCACCTCATTCTTTGGGGCACACGTGAGGAACACAAATGCGAACAAGCCTGAATGGTCCCCAGGACTATATGCGAATGAAAACTCACACCCCAGAAGTGACTCGAACCCATACTCCCAGAAGCAACGCAACTGGTAACTACAGGGCGCCTTAATCCGCTTGACCATCACGGCCGTCAAAAGGAAGTGATAGCCGAGGCTATTTGAGCCACTTCCCCGACGGCAACTCGGATGGTAATCTTGGGCATAGCATTTCACCAAATCACCTCATTCTTTGGGGCACACGTGAGGAACACAAATGCGAACAAGCCTGAATGGTCCCCAGGACTATATGCGAATTAAGTCAAGTCGAATTAAGTCGAATTGGTCAAGCGGATTAAGGCGCCCTGTAGTTACCAGTTGCGTTGCTTCTGGGAGTATGGGTTCGAGTCACTTCTGGGGTGTGAGTTTTCATTCGCATATAGTCCTGGGGACCATTCAGGCTTGTTCGCATTTGTGTTCCTCACGTGTGCCCCAAAGAATGAGGTGAGTCTTCTCTATGGCTGGTGGAAATGACAATCACATTAGAAAAAAAAGAGAAAAAAAATGTTGACTGCTTTGCGGTTGTCTTCCTGAGGTAAAGTGAGAGGGAAAACACGCAAATCAAATTTTATAAATAATGAACTTTAATTTACTTTAAACAAACAGAAACAAAATAAAGATAATCCCTTGGCTATGTACAGTGCTGATCAAAAATACAAAGACAAAAACACAATATAAAATAAAATAATGGTTATGTTACTCTACAATTAGCAAGACAAAAAATTAGTCAAAAGGGCTGAGAATATTGGCTGGCTGAAACCTCCACTTAGTATACAGGTCGTAAGCTTAGATAGAAGCGTCAGCTCTAAGGCACAAAGAATATTCTGAGGCCAACAGCTCATGCAAGAGTATATATAGGCGAGCAGATGGCGCTGGAGTTGCGTGAAGTCGCTGATTCACCAATGGGAAGAGCGTTGGCTTGAAGTGGTAGTTTGGTGATCGACGAGGGTGGTGCGGCGACAGAGAGGAGGGGGAGGGGGGGGTGGAGTGAATGTACCTTCCTGTAGAGACGTCTGTTATTCCACTTCTATAATATTCTTGAATGTGGTATCTTGATGTTGCAGACGTAAAGAAGTAACGAGATATAGGAAAGAGCAGACTATATCTCTCTTGAAAGAGATTGCTGTCACAGCTCTCCCCGAAGCCTGCTCTTACGGGTTAAGTTACTTCATTAGACGGTAGAGTGGTAGGAGTTGCTGCCTCTACCTCGTAGACTCTGGAGAGGGCGTCGGCTGTGATGTTATCTGAGCCCTTAATGAAGAAGATCACCAGGTTAAAGTTTTGCAGGTACAGAGCCCAGCATAGAAGACGTTGATTGCTGAATTGGGCTTGATGCAGAAATCGTAGGGGATTGTGGTCTGAGTAGATGGTAATAGACCGATTACCCTGTAGGTAAGGTTCGAAATGTTGTAGGTTCAGGACGATGGAGAAGAGTTCCTTTTCTATGGTGCTATGGTCCTTCTGATGGGGCTTCAACTTGTAGCTGACAGGAAGAATCTCTTCGCCACGTTGTTGCATTAGAACGCCCCCGATGCCGGTGCCACTTGCATCGATATTGATGATGAAGGGCTTCATAATATCTGGAGAGGCGAGAATGGAGATTAGAACATAGCAGAGATTTGAGTTGTTCAAAGGCAACGGTCTGTTGAATGGTCCAATGATACCATTGCTTGGGGCTGGTCAGATTAATCAGTGGTGTCGCTACCGTACTGAAATTTTTCACAAACTTACGATAGTAAGATGCAAGACCAAGGAAGAGCAGGAGCTGCTTCCTGGTTGTAGGTTGTGGGTAATGCTGAATGGCTTGAGTATGAATGACTAAAGGAGCTAGGCTGCCACTTCCTATTACATGACCAAGATAACGCACTTTACCTTTAGCAAAGGTGGACTTGCCCAAGTTGATGGTGAGACCGGCAGTCAGGAGCATGGAGAACAATCGTTGCAGCTGGAGCAGATGTTCGTTCCAGGTGTCGGTTGGCACAACGATGTCATCCAAGTAGGCGTAGGTGTGATCTAGGCCATGGATGACGCGGTTGACAGCTCGCTGGAAGGTGGCCGGGGCATTACACAGTCCAAAAGGAAGGCGTTCATATCTGTACAGGCCAAAAGGAGTGGTGAAGGCAGATATTTCCTTAGCCCGCTCTGTGAGACTAATCTGATAATAGCCCTTTAACAAGTCAATCTGGGAGAGATAAGTAGCATTACCTACAGCGTCAAGGATATCATCTATACGAGGTAAAGGGTAAGCATCCTTGACGGTCACAAGGTTCAGTTTCCTATAGTCTGTACATAATCGTACTTTACCGTGAGGTTTCGGCACCAAGATGCAGGGTGAGGCCCAATGGGACTCACAAGGGGTGGCCAGCCCATGATCCAGGAGGCACTGTACCTCAGCACGCATAACTTCCTTTTTGTACGGGCTGATGCGGTAGAAGGGTTGACGAATCGGCCGGGTATCAGGAAGTAGCTGGATGTCGTGTTGAATCACATTACATTCCTGGGGATCATCGCTGAACATCTTCTGATGTTCTTGGAACACTCTGATGAGAGGAGCACTGTTACAGTCCTGAAAATATTTAGGAAGATCTGTAAGAATTTCCGAGTTGGAAGGCACTGACTTAGAGTTAGTGCTTTCGGGAGGAGAAGCAGGGAAGGTCTCACTGTGGAGGTATGGATCTTGAAAGGTGGAGAGAGATACTAACACAGTGGGGGTGTACCTTTATACTTCTTCAAAAGATTGACGTGGCACAACTGGGTCCTCCGCCGCCTATCTGGAGTCTCAAGAACGTAGTTGTGGTTGTTTCTGCACTCCTTGATGCGGTAAGGTCCTGAAAACTTATTTTGCAATGGAGAACCAGGGATCGGAAAATATGTTAAAACGAAGTCTCCTGCTTTAAATTTCCTGATTTTACTATGTTTGTCAAAATGAGTCTTCATCCTATCTTGAGCTTTTAATAAATTATTGTTGGCAAATTTATGTACTCTCTCTAGAATTTGATTAAGTTTTGAAGAAACTGGGGCACATACTGAGGGTCACTGAAGGTGGCATTACATAGAGTCTTTAAAAGCTTTAAGAGGAGTACGGCACTTACGTCCGTAGAGCATCTCATAAGGAGACACTCCTAGAGACTCATTTGGGAGACTTCTGAAAATGCACATGATGATGTCAAGTTGTTTATCCCAGTCTTTCATAGTTTCATGGCAAAATTTCTTAAGGAGTGATTTTATAGTTTGCTGACTACGTTCAAGAGAACCCTGTGAAGCAGGATGATAGGGGCTGGACAATGGACAATGAGTGATGTTGAATTCTTCCAGTGTCATCTTGAAGAGATCACTGGAGAAGTTGGTGCCACAGTCACTCTGAATCTCCCGAGGAAATCCATATTGTGTAAACATCAACAACTGCTTCACCACAGTAGCAGCCGTAATGTTCTTTACAGGAACTGCTATGGGGAATCTGGTGGTTGGACACAGGATGGTTAGTATATAAGCGTTGCCAGAACAGGTCCGGGGAAAAGTTCCAACATGGTCTATGATGAGTATGTGAAAGGGTTCCGAAGGCACAGGGATAGGAATCAAGGGAGCCTTGGGAAAAGAGATGTTGGGTTTACCTGCCATCTGACATGTATGACACTGTTGTACATAAGTTTTTACATCTTTAACCATACCTGGCCAGTAATAGTCTTGTCGGATGGCGTGATAGGTTTTATTAAAACCGTATTGAGAAAGCGCTCCATGGGCCAGGTGTAGAATATCGGGCCGTAGGCTGGTGGGAACTACGAGTTGATGGACATTAGCCCAATCGTCATCTTCCGTTAGTTTACTGGGTCGGTACCTGCGGTAGAGCAATTGATTCTCTATAAAGAACCCAGGAATACTATCAGATTGAGTCTCGGCCTGGAAGAATAATGGTGTTAATGAGGGATCCTCCCTCTGTAACTTACGGAACTCCAGCATAGTAAGATTCGGTGGTAGATTCTGAGGGTCTTGAGGGACAGCTGTGGCAGTAGAGTCAGCTGGTTGCGGGCGTGCAGCTTGCGCACGGGTTGTTACCAAAACCGGAGGAGAGACTTCATCACTTTCTTGGACCTCTGCTGGAACATACTTCAAGATGGGGTTTTCCACTACAGAGTCACATACCTGGGGTTTATCCACGATGATCAAGTTGGAAGGCTGTAGATCTTCGGCCAAATTGTTGCCCAGGAGAAGTTGTACCCCTGACATGGGAAAAGGCTTTTCCCGGATAGCGACTTGGACTTCACCTTTCACGAAAGGACAATCCAGGTGGACTCTGGCGAGTGGATACGAAGTGGTGGCAGTGAGATGCTCACCAAATTGATTGGGAGATGGCTTCTTCAATAACGAATTGTAAAAGGACCTATAACAAAAACATAATTGAATCTGCTTTGATACAAATCACAAAAGAAAGTAATTTGAACATTAGCAGTGGTTTATATATACATGTGTGGGCCTGTGTGTGGTTTTGAATGGGAGCTGCATCGGATGGGCCAATAGGCCCTCTGCAGTTTTTGTGCAGAGCAATATTTGTGTCCACTTATTGTACCTTACCTCACTCCACCATTCTTTCCTGCCCATTTATGTCCAGTACTCGACCTGCAAAACCACTCCTTCTGAAGATGTATTAATATACGAAAGTACTGAAGGAAATTCCTGTTTCAATTTTCCTCCGTGGTCTGACTCTCACATTTTTAATCACGTGTTTATTTTTCGTGATTTACACACACACACGTGATTTATATATATATTATATATATATATAAATCTGGACTTGGAGAAGGACTTGTGAGTGTGTATATATATATATATATATATATATATATATATATATATATATATATATATATATATATATATATATATATATATATATATATATATATATATATATATATATATATATATATATACACACACTCACACACACACAATCCAATAAGCGGATCGTCAACCCATGTACCAGGCAAAAGAAAACAAACAAAGAGCCACCCAGCTCTCAAACTGGGCACATGGAATGTAACGACCATGACACCGGGTCTCTCGGAAGATCTACTGGAAGTGAACGACACCCGCAAGACAACTGTGATCAACAATGAACTGAGCAGGCTCCAGATGGACACAGTCGCCCTGCAGGAGACACGTCTGCCTGCAACCGGCAGCATACGGGAGAAGGACTTTTCCTTCTTTTGGCAGGGCAAACCACCAGAAGAGGTAAGGGAGCATGGCGTAGGCTTTGCCATCAGGAACAGATTGTTAGGGTGCATAGTACTGCCCACTGAGGGGTCTGCAAGAATCATCAAACTTCAGCTTCATACAGCAGCAGGAATGGTCAGCCTCATCAACGCCTATGCACCAACACTGACCTCCTCTACCGAAGCGAAGGACAAGTTCTATGATGACCTCGGCCTAGCTCTCAGAGACATACCTCAACAAGAGCCAGTCTTCCTCCTAGGAGATTTTAATGCAAGAGTTGGTTCTGATCACAGCTCTTGGCCTTCCTGCCTGTGCAAGTTTGGATTTGGGAAGATGAATGAGAGTGGACAGCGCCTCCTGGAGTTCTGCTGCCGTCATGATCTCTGCATCACCAATTTCTTCTACAACACCAAGCCCCAGCATAAGGTTTCCTGGAGACATCCCAGGTCTAAGCATTGGCATCAACTCGACCTGGTGCTTACGGGGCGTAGCAATCTGAGAAATGTCAAACTGACCCGCAGCTTCCAGAGCGCAGATTGTGACACCGACCACTCTCTCGTCGTTTGCAGAGTAAAGTCCCAGCCCCGGAAAATCCACAGAGCAAAGAAGGAGGGAAGACCACGGATTAATGTAAACAAGACCCGTGATCTTTACAAGGTGGAGGAATTCACTGCAGCGCTGGTAAATGCCCTTCCTGTACCACCCTGCGATAGCGCAAGTGAGAGGTGGTCACATCTCAGGGGCACTATTTTCAACACTGAAAATCGGTAAGAGGCAGAACAAGTCAGCAGATTGGTTCGAGGCCAGTGCAGAGGAACTGTTACCCCTCGTAGAGGAAAAGAGACGAGCTCTCTCATCCTACAAGAACCTGCCCTCAGAAAGGAACCTACAGGCCCTCCGTACTGCCCGCAGTAGAGTTCAACAAACTGCGAGGGTGTTGTGCTAACGATTACTAGCTTCGACTCTGTTCCAGCATCCAGGCTGCGGCCACTGTCGGCAACATAAGAGTCATGTACGAAGGGATCAAACAGGCAACAGGCCCTACACAAAACAGGACGGCTCCTCTGAAGTCAGCCACTGGAGAGATCATTAAAGTCCGTGATCAACAGATGAATCGCTTGGTGGAACATTACTCCGAACTCTACTCCAGAGAGAACTTGGTCATTGTTAGAGGCATTAGATGCTATCGAATTCCTGCCCATCATGGAAGAACTTGATCTTGAACCAACTGTGGAAGAAGTTGAGAAAGCAATGGATTCACTTTCCTCAGGGAAGGCCTCAGGAGACGACGGGATTCCGCCTGAAGTTCTCAAGTGCGCGCGTGGAACACTTAAATTTGAGCTTCATGAACTTCTGTGCCAGTGCTGGAGGGAGGGCTCGGTGCCACAAGACATGGGAGATGGAAACATCATCACTCTCTACACAAATAAAGGTGACAGAAGCAATGTCAATAACTTTTGCGGCATATCCCTCCTCAGCGTCGTTGGCAAACTCTTCGCTAGGGTCATCTTGGTCAGGCTTCAGATTCTTGCCGAAAGAGTGTACCCCGAGTCACTGTGTGGTTTCCGAGCAGAGAGGTCGACTACTGACATGATGTTCTTCCTGAGACAGCCTCAAGAAAACTGCAGGGAGTCGAGAAAAGCCTTGTACATCGCCTTCGTTGACCTTACAAAGGCCTTCGAACCTCGTGAGTAGGGACGGACTCTTCAAGATCTTGGCCAAAATTGGCTGCCCACCCACCCTACTCATCATGATACAATCATTCCACAAGGACATGAAGGGTCAGTCGTGTACGACGGCTCAACTTCTGAACCATTCAACATCAACAGTGGTGTTAAACAGGAGTGTGCTCTAGCTCCAATCCTTGTTCGGCATCTTCTACGCGATCCTCGTCAAGCATGCCTTTGGAACAACCACAGAAATCATCTATCACCGTACAAGATATGATGGAAAGCTCTATAATCTATGCAGACTCCGAGCAAAGACAAAAGTACAGATGCGAATCCTCTGTGAGTTCCTCTTCGGCGACGACGCAGCGATCACCACACACACACAGCAGAAGGCCTGCAGCAGCTACTCAACCGCTTTGTCGCAGCCTGTTCCGCATTCGGCCTGACAATCAGCCTGAAGAAGACACAGGTGATGGGACAAGATGTCAATGAGCTACCCTGTATATATATATAGCAGACTATGTGCTGGAGGCAGTTCACGAGTTTGTGTACCTGGGTTCCATAATCCCAGACACCCTTTCCCTGGACACTGAGCTCAACAGGCGTATCGGGAAGGCCGCAACAAAGGAAGGCCAGACTCACAAAGCGAATTTGGGAAAATGCCAAACTGACAGTGCACACCAAGGCACAAGTCTACATGGCATGTGTGGTGAGTACACTTCTCTACGGCTCGGAATCCTAGATCCTGCGCTCTTGCCAGAAGAGACGGCTCAATACCTTTCACATGCGGAACCTGAGACGCATCCTTGACCTCACGTGGAAAGACCACGTCACCAACAACATAGTACTCGAGAGAACAGGAGTCCCTTCACTGTTCACTATCCTGAAGCAGAGGCGCATTCGAAGGCTGGGACATGTTACACGCATGGTCGATGGCCGCATATCGAAGGACCTCTTGTTTGGAGATCTGGCATCAGGATGGAGACCCACCGGAAGACCTCAGCTGCCTTTCAAAGATGCCTGCAAACGTGACCTCAAGCAGATGAACATCGACATCAACACTTGGAAAGCAGCAGCTGCGGATAGATCTACCCGGAGATGAAAAGTGCAGAAGGGACTCAAGCAATTCGAGGACGAACTGAAGAGGCAGGCGGAGGATAACAGACTTCACAGGAGATCTTGACCCCTGTCAGACGCACCCGCTTCAGCGTTTATCTGCCCTTGCTGCAGTCGGGACTGTCATTCTCGGGTTGGCCTTCACAGCCACAGCAGGCGCTGCATCCAACTAGACTACAACTAGACACCCAGGGCACAACTCCATTTTATACCCGCATTAGGTCAGGTGATAATACAATGAGGGTGAAAACATGGGGGGATACATAAGGTATAAACATAGGGGCTGCAGAAGGCTTATTAGCCCATACGAGGCATCTCCTATCTAAACACAAAGATTAATCCAGTGTAATTGGCCTGTTATGTTGGACATTGTCTTCTGTGTTGGCATCGATATGTTCTTGTCTTGTCCTTACTCTCATGGTGGGTAGAGTAAATAGTTCCGTGATTTGGGTGTTCATGGTAGGTCGCTCTATTCTTATGGAATAGAATAGAGCGATAAGTCATAAGAATAGAGCGACCTACCATGAACACCAAAATCACGGAACTATTTACTCTACCCACCATGAGAGTAAGGACAAGACAAGAACATATCGATGCCAACACAGAAGACAATGTCCAACATAACAGGCCAATTACACTGGATTAATCTTTGTGTTTAGACAGGAGATGCCTCGTATGGGCCAATAAGCCTTCTGCAGCCCCTATGTTTATCCCTTATGTATCCCCCCCCATGTTTTTCACCTTCATTGTATTATCACCTGACCTAATGCGGGTATAAAATCAACTAGTATTGTAAGATCTGTTCACTTGAGAATGAACCATGGAGGTTCGAAACGTCGTGCAAATTATACAAATAAGTGTAATACACTCTATAGTAAATCACTTCTTTTCTTCACCTTAAAAGTACGAAAATGAGTTTTGGAGAACTCCTATTCCAATTAAGCCCTGATGCTAAGAAAATAGTTAGAGGGATAGAAGCCCTAAACCAGAAAATAATAAATACAGAATATGCGGTCATATTCAATGAAATATATATATATATATATATATATATATATATATATATATATATATATATATATATATATATATATATATATATATATACATATATATATACATATATATATATTTATATATATATATATATATATATATATATATATATACATATATATATATATATATATATATATATATATATATATATATGAAATATATATATATATATATATATATATATATATATATATATATATATATATATATATATATATATATATATATATATATATATATATTTCATATATATATATATATATATATATATATATATATATATATATATATATATATATATATATATATATATATATATATATATATATATATTTCATTGAATATGACCGCATATTCTGTATTTATTATTTTCTGGCTTTGGGCTTCTATCCCTCTAACTATTTTCTTAGCATCAGGGCTTAATTGGAATAGGAGTTCTCCAAAACTCATTTTCGTACTTTTAAGGTGAAGAAAAGAAGTGATTTACTATAGAGTGTATTACACTTATTTGTATAATTTGCGCGACGTTTCGAACCTCCATGGTTCATTCTCAAGTGAACAGATCTTACAATACTAGTTGATTTTATACCCGCATTAGGTCAGGTGATAATACAATGAAGGTGAAAAACATGGGGGGGATACATAAGGGATGAACATAGGGGCTGCAGAAGGCTTATTGGCCCATACGAGGCATCTCCTATCTAAACACAAAGATTAATCCAGTGTAATTGGCCTGTTATGTTGGACATTGTCTTCTGTGTTGGCATCGATATGTTCTTGTCTTGTCCTTACTCTCATGGTGGGTAGAGTAAATAGTTCCGTGATTTGGGTGTTCATGGTAGGTCGCTCTATTCTTATGTGAATTGCCTCAAGAATTTGTAATCTTCTTGAATCTTGGGTTTTGTCTATTATGCAAGTATTCTTGTTCAACATTTCTCTTGTTAGAGTAATGTCATGGGCTTGTCTCATGTGATTCCTAGGGGCACCAGATTGAAGATGGCATGTCAAACGCCTCGTCAGCTTGGTCGACGTCATACCTATGTACTTACATTGAAGGTTACATCCTTCGTGGGGGCAAGTGTACATGTATACAACGCTTGACTGCTGTAGAGGGTTCTCCGTCGGCTTCGGGCTGTTTTTGATAAGGAGTTCGGAAGTCTTCTTGGTTTTGTAGAATATTATCAGGTTTATGTTTTGGTTAGGAGTAGTTCTTTTTACTCCTTTACGGATTATTTCTTTCATTATTCTTTCCTCTTTTATATGTTCACTGTGCATGGTTGATTTGTAATATAATTTTATTGGGGGTGTTGTGGTTTCTGTTCTAGGTTCTGAATTATACCAACGGTCCAAGTGTCTTCTTATAGCAGCGTTTATTTCCGCGTTGCTATATCCGTTGTTCACCAATACCTGAGTTACTCTTTCAAACTCTACTCACGTTGCTCCATTCAGAGCAGTGGGTAAGCGCTCGACGAATATAAGCATTGAGAACACTGGCTTTGTATCTTTGGGGGCACTCACTTCTACCGTTAAGGCATAATCGTATGTTGGTGGGCTTGGTATATACGTTGGTGCTTAAAGAAGTTCCTGTTTTTGTTATTAGTACATCCAAGAATGGCAGACTGTTATTTTCACTATTTTCATGTGTAAATCGGAGTACTGACTCTCTCTCTAGGTGTCTTTTTAGGTCAATTAGTTCATCTGAGTCTTTTACTATTACGAATATGTCATCTACATAACGGCAGTATACAGTTGGTTTTTGTCTGCTACTGAAGACCCTATCTTCGATGGTTCCCATATAAAAATTAGCAAATAAAACTCCTAAGGGGGAGCCCTTTGCTACTCCGTCTATTTGTAAATACATGTCTCCTTGTGGACTGATGAAAGGGGCTTCCTTTGTACATGCTTCGAGAAGACTTTTCAAGTGTGGCTCAGGTATGTCTAATTTGGGGGTGCTCTCGTCTCTGTATACTCTGTCCAGTATCATTCCTATGGTTGTGTCGACTGGGACGTTGGTAAAAAGGGATTCAACGTCCAGGGAAGCGATGATTCCATCGGGCTGGGTAGATTTGATCAATTCTAGGAAATCTGCTGATGATTGTAGACTAAACTTACTTGGAGTGTATGGAGTTAGGAGTTCATTGAGTTTCTTTGCCAGGTGATAAGTTGGGGTTGGTATTTGGCTGATTATAGGGCGTAGTGGGTTACCTGGTTTATGCGTCTTAACATTGCCGTAGGCATATCCTAAGCCATAGTCGCCTTGAAGTTTATTGAAATGCACACTACCTTTCTTTGCGTTGATTGCTGTAATTGTTTTGTTTACTTTCCGCTTAAGGTCTTCTACGGGGTTCCTTGTGATTCGTTGAAATTTGGAGTCGTCACTTAGGATGTCGCTAATTTTGTTCATGTATTCATGGGTAGGAATCAATACATATGCTGCTGTTTTGTCGGCTTTTCTTATTGTTACGTCTTTCAGATTTTTTAGTTGTTTCGCTGCTTCTTTGAGTCGTGGGGTTAAGATTGTAGATGAATATGTTCCTCGTTTTTTCCCTGCTTCTGCAAGTAGTTCAGCTTGAAGTGTCTCAGTGGTGATGACTTTTTTGTTGTCTTCTAGCTTATGGATATCGTCCAGAAGCATTTCGATTTCCAGGCGTTTTTGATGCATCTTTGGTTTAGATAAGAATTGACAATTTAGACCAAGATTTAAGAGGTCTCGTTGGTCCTGGGTAAGATCATAAGAAGTTAAGTGTAATACACTCTATAGTAAATCACTTCTTTTCTTCACCTTAAAAGTACGAAAATGAGTTTTGGAGAACTCCTATTCCAATTAAGCCCTGATGCTAAGAAAATAGTTAGAGGGATAGAAGCCCTAAACCAGAAAATAATAAATACAGAATATGCGGTCATATTCAATGAAGCATGTTTGAAAGAAAACCTGCTGACAGTATACACCAATATATATATATATATATATATATATATATATATATATATATATATATATATATATATATATATATATATATATTAGTATATTTTGGTAGCAGTCTTTCCTGTAGACATATATTATTAAATATGACCGAAAAAGTAAGATTAATAATTCTAACACGAATTTTCTCAATCTTTCGTACATTACGCTTCACTGTTGGAGGTAAATCAAAAATCACTTCTCCAAAATTCATTTTTATTTCTAGTCTGACTCGACACGGGCGCGTTTCGTAAAACTTATTACATTTTCAAAGACTTCACAAATACACAACTGATTAGAACTTACGTCTCTCTGATATTATATCTACATTTGAGTGAGGTGGGAAGGGTGATGTGGCATTAACACAAGACAGAACAAGAGGGGATATTAATAGGGTATTAAAAGTATCAACACAAGACAGAACAGAAACAATGGGTATTGAATAGAAGTGTTTGTAGAAAGCCTATTGGTCCATATTTCTTGATGCTTCTATATTGGAGCGGAGTCTTGAGGTGGGTAGAATATAGTTGTGCAATAATTGGCTGTTGATTGCTGGTGTTGACTTCCAACACCAGCAATCAACAGCCAATTATTGCACAACTATATTCTACCCACCTCAAGACTCCGCTCCAATATAGAAGCATCAAGAAATATGGACCAATAGGCTTTCTACAAACACTTCTATTCAATACCCATTGTTTCTGTTCTGTCTTGTGTTGATACTTTTAATACCCTATTAATATCCCCTCCTGTTCTGTCTTGTGTTAATGCCACATCACCCTTCCCACCTCACTCAAATGTAGATATAATATCAGAGAGACGTAAGTTCTAATCAGTTGTGTATTTGTGAAGTCTTTGAAAATGTAATAAGTTTTACGAAACGCGCCCGTGTCGCGTCAGACTAGAAATAAAAATGAATTTTGGAGAAGTGATTTTTGATTTACCTCCAACAGTGAAGCGTAATGTACGAAAGATTGAGAAAATTCGTGTTAGAATTATTAATCTTACTTTTTCGGTCATATTTAATAATATATATATATATATATATATATATATATATATATATATATATATATATATATATATATATATATATATATATATATATATATATATATATATGTCGTACCTAGTAGCCAGAACGCAATTCTCAGCCTACTATGCAAGACCCGATATGCCTAATAAGACAAGTTTTCATGAATTAATAATTTTCGACTACCTAACCTACCTAACCTAACCTAACCTAACTTTTTTGGCTGCCTAACCTAGCCTAACCTAATAGGTTAGGTTAGGTAGGGTTGGTTAGGTTCGGTCATATATCTACGTTAATTTTAACTCCAATGAAAAAAATTGACCTCTTACATAATGAAATGGGTAGCTTTATCATTTCATAAGAAAAAAATTTGAGAAAATATATTAATTCAGGAAAACTTGGCTTATTAGGCAAATCAGGCCTTGCATAGTAGGCCGAGTACGACGTTCTGGCTTCAAAGGTACATTATATATATATATATATATATATATATATATATATATATATATATATATATATATATATATATATATATATATATATATATACTGCTCTTTACTATATATATATATATATATATATATATATATATATATATATATGTATATATATATATATATATATATAGACAAGTATAGACCCAGAACTAAACCTCTTATCCACTATCTATGACAATCATCACTTCAATGATCAAAATTGCAGATATTTTACAGCACATGATGTAAACAATGTATTAACAGATAATCTCAATATCTCTGTAATCAACTTGAACGTTAGATCCCTAGGTAAACACTTCGATGATGTTAGTGCCTTGATTGAAACTATTGACAACAAATTCTCTTTTATTATACTTACTGAAACGTGGTTGAAAGAGGATAATACTCAACTCTTTAACATGCCTAACTACTCGGCAATTCACAACTGTCGTCAAATGCAGAGAGGTGGTGGTACTGCTCTTTACTACCACCAAGAACTAACATGCTTAAAAATAATTAGAACTAGAGACTGCTGTGGGGAGTATATCTTCGCCAGTTTCAGAGTCAAGGGTGCCGAGTCTGTCCTGTCTGTGGGTGCAGTCTATAGAATTCCTAACACTGATGTGTCTGAATTCAACTCAAACCTTAGAAATCTAATACTAGATAACAGATTGAACAAAAACCATCTAATTATCGCAGGGGACTTTAATATTGACCTCTGCGAGCCTGAACACCCTACTGCTGTTAGCTTCCTCAACTGTATGAATTTCTGCTTCCTCATACCCTTAATCACTAGACCAACTAGAATCACTGATAGTACTGCTACGACTCTAGATCACATCTGGACCAACATAACCTCTCCGCTTACTTCAGGTATAATCACCGATAGCACTACAGACCATTACCCCACATTTCTCTTATCTAACATTAGCAAACCACCTCTAGAGACAAGGGAGTTAAGCTTTAGGCTGCACAATGAAACTGCTATAAACAATTTTATAACTGCTGCTGATAATGTCAACTGGGAGTCCGAGTTAGGTAACATAGGGGACATCAACCTAGCAGTGAAATCTTTTCTACAAACAACTCTTAGCCTTTATAACACCCACTGTCCTATGCTTACAAAACAAGTCACAAGCAAAAGACTTAACAATCCTTGGCTTACAAAGGGAATACTTAAATCCATTAACAAAAAACACGACCTTGAGAAGAAGTATAGGCTAGGAACAGTCTCCAAAGAATTCTCAAAGAATTACTCGTTATTGCTATCTAAAATAATTAGACGAGCCAAAACTAAATACTATGAAGATAAATTTACCCAAATAAAGAGCAACATTAAAAAAACTTGGAGCACAATTTCACAAATATTGGGATCAAAGAAGATTTTAAATAACAAACCAACACTCCTTTCCAATAACGTTGGTCAGCTTTCAGCCTCTGATTCTGCTATTGAGTTCAATAGGTTCTTCTCTTCCATTGGGTCATCCCTTGCAAATGATATTCCATCTTCCTGTACTGATGTTAAGGACTATCTTACAGGTAACTATCCACAGTCTCTGTACCTAAAGCCTACTAGTTCCACTGATGTCAATGAAATAATCCTTTCCCTTAAAACTAAGTCTAGTGCCCTCGAGGAGATACCAACTTTAATTTACAAAAAAGCCTCCAGATCTCTAGCCCCTGCTATTGCATTGCTCTTCAACAAGTCACTTGAACTCCAAACCTTTCCTGACATTCTAAAAAAAGCAAGAGTAACCCCTGTCTACAAATGTGGTGATCTCACTGATGTTAACAACTACAGACCTATATCAATCCTGCCTAACTTGTCAAAAATATTCGAAAAGCTAATCTACAAGCAGCTTTACTCTTTTCTAGCCAAACACAATATACTTAGCTCTTGTCAATATGGCTTCAGACCCAAAAAAAGCACTAACGATGCACTTATTAGTATGATTAACTTAATTCACGCAGCTCTTGATAAAAAGGAGTTTCCTGTTGGGTTATTTGTGGACCTGCGTAAGGCTTTTGACACTGTCAACCATCAAAACCTTCTTCTTAAATTACATCATTATGGAGTCAGAGGACACTCCCTGCAATACCTCAAATCTTATCTTACTGACAGGCTCCAGTATGTTTCTGTGAATAATACAATTTCTCCCACCCTACCCATCAACATTGGTGTTCCTCAGGGCAGCATACTTGGCCCTCTCCTCTTTCTCATCTACATTAATGACCTTCCAAATGCCTCCCAACACCTCAAACCAATTCTATTTGCTGACGACACAACCTTCTTTTACTCCAGTCCTGACCCCCTTGCTCTAAATGCCACAGTAAATACTGAGCTAGAGAAAGTCCATCTTTGGCTAACTGCCAACAAACTCACCCTTAACATTGACAAAACTTTCTATATTCTGTTTGGCAATAAATCCTCTAATCAGATAAATCTCAAAATAAACAATACCCAAATTTGTAACAAATTAGATGGCAAATTCCTTGGCGTTCTCATCGACCACAAGCTGAATTTCCAGGGTCACATTCTAAATATATCAAAAAAAGTTTCAAAAACTGTTGGCATTCTTTCTAAGATCAGATATTATGTACCCCGCCCTGCCCTGGTTACTCTCTATTACTCCCTCATCTATCCATATCTCAACTATGGTATTTGTGCTTGGGGTTCTACTACCCAAAATCATTTACGTCCTCTTATTACCCAACACAAAGCTGCTATTAGGACAATATCCAACTCTGGCCCCAGACATCACTCGGTACCCTTACTCAAATCTCTGAATATGTTAGATATTAAGTCACTGCACATTCTCTCTTGTGTATTATACATATATAAAACGCTGAACTGTAATGCCAATCCTGACCTCAAAAGCTTCATTGAAGGTTGTAACAGAACCCATGAGCACCACACCAGGAATAAATACAGTTTTGATATTCCTAGAGTACGACTTAATCAAACTAGAAATGCTCTACAAATCAAGGGACCCAGAATGTGGAATGACCTTCCCAACCATGTTAAAGACTGTACCTCTCTCAACCAGTTTAAGATAAAAACTAAACACTACCTAATAAATTCCCTGTAACCCACCTCACTCCTTTATTGTCAACCCATGTCTGTTATTTTATTATTATTATTTTTTTTTTAATCAACACTGTTTGTCAACCTATTGTATTTGTGCTGCTTTTTCAGTCATGTTCCCCCTTTTTTTTATCTTTATTTGTATTTGTTTTCAACACTTTTTATTCTTTATGCTCAATTAGTATTAAGTTCTAGATATTAATGTTTTTCTTGCCCGAAAGGCATTGCGTAATAGTGGCTTTAGGCATTGTATGTACTAGCTCTATCTATATATCAATCCATTAATGTAACATCACTTGTATGTATGTACCTTACCTGAATAAACATATTTATTTATTTATTTATTTATATATATATATATATATATATATATATATATATATATATATATATATATATATATATATATATATATGCGAACAAGCCTGAATGGTCCCCAGGACAATATGCAACTGAAAACTCACACCCCAGAAGTGACTCGAATCCATACTCCCAGGAGCAACGCAACTGGTATGTACAAGACGCCTTAATCCACTTGACCATCACGACCGGACTAATGAGGTGATAGCCGAGGCTATCACCTCATTATACCAAAATATACTAATATTAAAGCGCACGACCCAGCAGCAAGGAATCAAGCCTTCACGATAAAATATCGCCAGGATCTGATTCGTGATCAGATATACAAGGCAGAGAATGAAATCAAAGACAACAAAACGCAACTACTTCATGCTACAAACGAGTGGAGAAATAGCAACATCGACGATAGTATCCGTACCCGTATTGAACAACACCTCGACATCCTCACAGACCAACATCACCTCAGCACTGAAACAAGGATTATCAAGAAACTAACAACATTATATGGAGGACCTATGGCAATTCCACGACCAAGAGATGGCTTCCTGAACCTTGCAGGAATTAACCTCACTGAGGACCAAGTCACTCTCCTAAATCTGGGCTATAAACTGTCATGTTATGTTCAGACCGAATGAGATGGCCCGGAAAGTAGAGTTGGAAATTCTGTTGGACGACATATTCGACCTCGAGACACAAAAGAAGGTCACTACCAAAGATACCTTACAAGCAGAACTTATTGCAGAAGGAGGAAAGAATCGAGGCAACTACAGAAGCACCATACTGTCCCCCGAGCTTAAAGCGGCAGCTAAAAGCCTTCGTGAGAACAAGGAGATAGTTGTCAGGAGAGGTGACAAGTCGCCAATATATGTCATTCTTAAAAAAGACGAATATCTGGCGAAAATGAACATCATACTCTCAGACCAAACTAAGTTCCAAAGGGTAACGAAGGTCACTACAGCCGAATTAAAAGCAAAGGTCAACAAACTGATCGAAACTGTGAACGCCAAGAAATCCGGACTCCACCTGCCAAAGATCATTGGGGAATATAAACCTGGATATGCATATGGAAATGTCAAGACGCACAAGCCTGGAAACCCACTTCGGCCAATCATTAGCCAGATACCCACACCCACGTACAGACTGGCGAAGCGACTCAACGGCCTGCTGACTCCTTATGTTCCCTGCGCCTTCAGCCTGAAGTCTCCAGAGGAATTTGTTGACTTACTGCGGGGCACACGGGCCACAGGGATAAGAGCCTCGTTGGACGTAGAATCGCTGTTTACCAACGTACCTGTGGACGAGACAATCGGAATGATAGCCGACAGAGTGTATCGTGATCCAGCCTGTACTCCTCTTGACATACCAGAAAATATTCTGAGGAAACTACTCCAAGCTTGTACTAAAGAGGCACCCTTCTTGAGCCCGGATGGGCACATGTATAAGCAAGTAGATGGGGTCGCCATGGGTTCTCCCCTAGGTGTCCTGTTTGCAAACTTCTACATGGGTACCATCGAGCAAAAAGTCTTAGTCGACATGAACTTGAAACCGGCCATATACTGCAGGTATGTTGACGACATTTTTACACAGGTACCTGATGTCAGACATCTGCAGGAGCTGAAGGAGGCATTTGAGCAGAGTTCCGTGCTGCGTTTCACTTACGAGATGGAAAAGGATGGGAAGCTGCCCTTTCTAGATGTAACAGTCATGGAAAAGGGCGGAGGTTTCCACACTGCAGTCTACACTAAGGAAACAAACATAGGAATGTGCCTAAATGCCAACAGCGACTGCCCAGACAGGTACAAGAGGAGTGTTATTAACGCATATGTCGACCGTGCTCTCAGCCACAGCTCAGAATGGAAGCAAGTCGACGAAGAACTCTGTAGGGTAAGGCAGGTCCTAGTCAATAACGGCTTCTCCAATGGTTTCGTCGAAGACATCATAAGAAGGAAAGTGAAAAGCCATGCAACCTCTGAAGAGACAACTAACACAACACCTATACCCCCTATTAGACTATTTTACAGGAACTTCTTTTCCACAGCTCATAAAACGGAGGAAAGGGTCCTGAAAGATATTGTTAATAGAAACGTTATCCCTACAGACAAAAATCAGAGGATACAACTGACGATTTACTATAAAACCAGAAAAACGGCCAGCCTACTCATGAGAAACTCTCCAGACACAAAACAGAACGCTTTAAAAGAGACTAACGTCGTCTATGCCTTCAAATGCCCACTTGGGGACTGTAAGCTCCAAAAAACCCAGTATATAGGCAAGACAACAACATCTCTTTCTAGGCGTTTAACGATGCATAAGCAACAGGGCTCCATTAAGGAACATATAATCTCTTCCCACAACCAAACCATCGCCAGAGAAATCCTAGTAAACAACACAGAAATCATCGATAGATACAGCGATAGCAGGCGGCTTGACGTTTGCGAGGCACTACACATCAAGAAGTCAACACCAGCAATCAACAGCCAATTATTGCACAACTATATTCTACCCACCTCAAGACTCCGCTCCAATATAGAAGCATCAAGAAATATGGACCAATAGGCTTTCTACAAACACTTCTATTCAATATCCATTGCTTCGTGTTCTGTCTTGTGTTGATGAAATTAATACCCTATTAATACTCTTGTTCTGTCTTGTGTTGATGAAATTAATACCCTATTAATACCACATTTTGTTCTGTCTTGTGTTAATGCCACATCACCCCTTCCACCTCACTCAAATGTAGACATAAAATCGGAGATACGTAAGTTCTATTCAGTTGTGTATTTGTGAACTAAAGTTTTTGAAAATGTAATAAGTTCTACGAAACGCGCCCGTGTCGCGTCAGACTAGAAATAAAAATGAATTTTGGAGAATTGATTTTTGATTTACCTCCAACAGTGAAGCGTAATGTACGAAAGATTGAGAAAATTCGTGTTAGAATTATTAATCTTACTTTTTCGGTCATATTTAATAATATATATATATATATATATATATATTATATATTATATATTATATATATATATATATATATATATATATATATATATATATATATATATATATATATATATATATATATATATATATATATATATATATATATACATATATATATATATATATATATATATATATATATATATATATATATATATATATATATATATATATATATATATATATATATATATATATATATTTATATTATTTTTTGGTAGCAGTCTTTCTTGTAAACATATGTTGTTGAATATAACCGAAAAGGTAAGATTAATAATTGTAATGCGAATTTTCTCAATATTTCTTATGTTTTTCTTCACTGTCGGTGGTAATGAAAATATCAATTCTCCAAAATTCCTTTTTTATTAATGGTCTGACGCCTGAACGCGTTTCGTAATGGCTTATTACATTTTCAAAGACTCAATTTACACACAAATTTATCGAACTTATACTCATTTTGGGTGAGGTGATATGGTACAAAAGTTTTGAGTGAGGTGAACAAACTTATGACAAACACAAGACAGAACACGAAACAATGGGTATAACTTGGATATGAGAACTTAAGTATGTAATTATCAAAAAGAAGGCAACAAACCGGGAAGGTTACGTAGCACCATCAAATGGGCGGGATAATCATATGGCGCTAAATATCACCAAGAACGCCAATACGAGAACAGAAACGCATAAGGCGAACGATATCAAAAGTATCCAAGTCACTAAGAATACTATGGAGAGACAAGCGACCGCAGGGGACGGTCGGAAAACCAGACACACGCTCATTCCGGAAGTCAGGACATTCAACAAGGATATGCACGACCCTAAGAGCGACAATGCAATGTGGACAATAAGGAGCATGGCGGCACTCCATCAAGTGACCATGAGTTAAGCGAGTATGGCCAATACGCAACCTCGCCAGAGCTGCTTCCCATCGCCGATTACGGTGGTAGGAGGACGGCCACGAGGACACACAACCTTTAAGAGAATGTAGTTTGTTACCAGTAACAGACGACAAAGGAATGGATAACCGGGTAAAAGTTGGAATAAGGAATACCTTTACGAGAGATGGGACAAGAGCGGACAACTTCCCTGGCGGCAGCATCCGCACACTCATTTAAATTAAAGGGACACCAACATAGCTGGGAACCCAACAAAACTCAACCGACTTAAATTTACTGTGAACAAGAAACAGCCAATGCTGGATCCCGACAACCACTGGATGAACTGGATTAAAGGACCTGAGAGCCATGAGGGCACTACAAGAGTCAACAACAACTACAAAGGAAGAATGACAATGAGAGAGCAGGAGACGAAGAGCATAGAGAATAGCATAAAGCTCCGCTGTGAAGATGCTAGTCTCTGGAGGTAAGCGATACATATAAGTGTGATTAGGAAAAACATCAGAGTAGCCAACACCGTCTGCAGACCTAGAGCCATCAGTGAAGACAGAAACGGAGAGGGAGTGAGAAGAAAAGTGCTCAAGGAAAAGGCGTTTTAGAACCGTAGGAGGGGTAAAAGCTTTAGTAATGCGGGTTAAGGATGTACAAAACTGCGGAAGGGGGACTCTTCACGGGACCAAAGACGGAACAACACGAGGAGAAATATTAGAAATACGAACGGAAAGAGAATCCTGTAAGCAAAGAGAATCCGTACTTTCTGTACGGTTACAGAATCCTGTAACCGTACAGAAAGAGGGACAGGAATCGCAGGAGGGGTAAAAGTTAAAGCACGACAGAGGCGAGAGGAAGGATGTTGCAAGGACCGCGCAAGATAGCGAAGACAGTAGCGATCACAGCAGTCCTGGAGAGACAGGAAACCAGTGTCAACATACAAGCTGAGGACGGGAGTCGAACGAAAGGCATCAGAACTGAAGGGCAACCCAGTATGGTGCAAAGCATCACGACGGCGAAGAGTAGAAGGAGAAGCAGACGAGTAAGTAGGGCAACCATAATCGAGCTTAGACAGGACGAGAGAGGAATGTATAGCAAGGAGAGTGCGCCAATTCGCTCCCCAAGAAGTATGGGATAATACCCGAAGGAGGGCAAGGGCCTTAGAGCACTCAACACGGAAGTAAGAGATAAGGGGAGACCAAGACAAACGAGTGTCAAAGAATAACCCCAAAAGCTTCGCCGAATATTTGTACTCAAGGGGATGACCATAAAGTGACAAAGAGGGACGAAGAACGACCCGTTTCCAAATAAAAGTCATGGCACAAGTCTTATTAGAAGAGAACTTGAAGCCATGAACAGTGGCCCAAGACGACACGGCATCAATCGCAAGTTGAAGCCGGCGTTGAAGAAGAGGCGAATCATCATCCTGACAGCAAAGGGTAAGATCTTAGACATAGAGAGCGGAGAAGACACCAGAGGGAAGAGAGGAAAGAAGACCATTGAGAGCAACCAGAAAAAGAGTAGTGCTCAGAATACTACCCTGGGGCACACCTTTGTATTGCTGAAAAGAGGCAGAGAGAGCGGTACCAAGCCTCACCCGAAAGGAACGACGAGAGAGGAAGCTGCGGAGAAAGAGAGGGAGATGACCACGAAGGCCAAAAGAATGAAGCTGGGAGAGAATGTGATAACGCGAAGTGGTGTCGTAAGCCTTTTCCAGGTCAAAAAGGACGGCAACAACGGAGGCCTTCGCAGCAAAAGCAGTACGAATATAGACCTCCAAGTTCACCAGGACATCTGTCGTGCTGCGGCTCTTGCGGAAACCAAATTGAGAAGGGGAGAGGAGGTGATGGTGTTCCAGGAACCACATCAGACGAACGTTAACCATACGTTCAAAGAGCTTGCAGACACAACTTGTGAGGGGCAATAGGGCGAAAGTCCTTAGGGGATGTTCCCAGAGACCCTGGTTTGCGAACAGGGAGGACAACGGCATCGAGCCAGTCCTCAGGGACCGACGACGACTCCCAGATCCAATTATACAGACTCAGTAAATACTGAGACGAGCACGGAGAGAGATGGCATAGCATCTCATAATGAATGCCATTGGAGCCCGCTGCCGTAGAACCGCAGAGGGCCAGGGCTGAACGAAGTTCAGAGAGAGAGAAGGGATCGTTACAGGGAAGTCGAAGACGAGTGCAGAAATCGAAATGACGAGATTCAAGGACAGGTTTACAAAGAAGGAAAGGTTGGGGAAGATGAAGACCAGAGCTAACAGAAGAAAAGTGGGAACCCAGTTGGGTAGCAACCGAACCAAGAACCATATATCTTGCGGATATGCTTCCAGATCTGTCGCAGAGGAGTTTCGGACGTAATGGTGAAAACATAAGATGCCCAACATTCACGTTTAGCCATACGGGCCTTCCCAAGCCTCAAACCAATAGCTTTAGCTTCCCAATAGCTTTCCCAAGCCTCAAACTCCTTCTTGTAATGTTAAAAGCATGTTTGATTTTTTACAAACGTGACTGAAACGATGTTACGAGGTAAAGAGATCTATTCACATTTACAAATTTTCATGATCTTGTATTTTGTTAAAGAAACTCGTAAAATCTCAAAATACAAATGAACCCTAGAATATAATTTTTAATGTGCTCAATAGCTTTCCCAAACCACCAACTCCTTCATGTAATATTGCATGCATCTACGAAAATCTTTAAAAAACGATTGGAGTGATATTAAGAGAGATAAAGAGATATATTCATATTTCCATATTTTACACAAACTAGTGTAAGAAACTTGTTGGAGAAACTCGTGAAACCTCATAATAAAAACGAACCCTAGAATGTATTTTTTAATGTGCCCAATAAATTCCCAGGAAACACAAAACTTTTTTTCATGTTTTTATTTGGTCACAGAAAGGGACACAGTAACTGTTTATATAAAGACGTCTTTTTAACGTAAAACATGCGTTAATTTTAGTCAATTAAATGTACTTACCTAGTTGTACTTGCAGGGGTTGAGCTCTACACTTGAAGCTGTGTATGGAGTCAGCCTCCACCACTTCACATCCTAATGCATTCCATTTGTCAACTACTCTGACACTAAAAAAATCTTTCTAATATCTCTATAGCTCATTTGGGCACTCAGCTTTCACCTGTGTCTCCCTTCTTGTGTTAAATAGTTTGTCTCTATCCACCCTATCAATTCTCCTGAGAATCTTGTATGTGGAGATCATGTCCCCATAACTCCTCTGTCTCCCAGTGACATGAGGTTTAATTCCCGTAGTCTCTCCTCAGAGCTCATACCTGCTCAATTCGGGTAATTGTCTGGTGTCAAACCTTTGAACCTTTTCCAGCTTACTCTTATGCTTGATTTGATATGAACTCCATGTTGGAGCAGCATACTCAGGGATTGGTCGGACATATGTGGTATACAAAGTTCTGAAGGATTCCTTACACAAGCTTCTAAAGGTCGTTCTTATGTTGGCCAGCCTGGCTTATGCCGCTGAGGTTATCCTCTTGATGTGGGCTTCATGGGACAGGTGTTAGAACTCACCTATTTGTGCTTGCGGGGGTTTGCTTTGGCTCTTTGGTCCCGCCTCTCAACTGTCAATCAACTGGTGTACAGATGCCTGAGCCTACTGGGCTCTATCATATCTACATTTGAAACTGTGTGTGGAGTCAGCCTCCACCACAACACTTCAGAGTCCATTCCATTTATTAACTACTCTGACACTGAAAAAATTCTTTCTAACGTCTCTGTGGCTCATTTGGGTACTAAGTTGCCACCTGTTTCCCCTTGTTCGTGTTCAACCCGTGCTGAAGAGTTTGTCTTTGTCCACCCTGTCAATTCCCCTGAGAATTTTGTAGGTGGTTATCATGTCTCCCCTTACTCTTCTGTTTTCCAGGGACGTGAGGTGCAGGTCCTTTAGCCTTTCCTCGTAGCTCATTCCTCTCAGTTCCGAGACGAGCCTGGTGGCATTCCGCTGAACCTTCTCTAACTTTGTCTTGTGTTTAACTAGGCATGGACTCCAGGCTGGAGCTGCATATTCCAGGATTGGTCTTACATAAGTGGTATACAGGGTCCCGAACGATTCCTTACACAAGTTTCTAAAGGCAGTTCGTAGGCCAGTCTAGCATATGCCGCTGATGATATTCTTTTGATGTGGGCCTCTGGGGACAGGTTCGGTGTGATATCAACCTCCAGATCTTTCTATTTAACTTGTGCAGGATTTCACCTGCTAGATGGTACCTAGTGTTCAGCCTTCTGCTCCCGTCGCCTAATTGCATTATTTTACACTTTCCTGAGTTGAACTTTAGCAGCCATTTTCTAGAGCATTCCTCCAGTTTGTCCAGGTCATCCTGTAGCCTCTGTCTATCTTCATCTGTCTTGATTCGTCTCATAATTTTTGTATCATCAGCAAACTTTGAGAGGAATGAATCTATACCTTCCGGAAGATCGTTTACATATATTAGAAACAGGATGGGTCCAAGTACTGAGCCCTGTGGGACTCTGCTGGTGACATCTAGCCACTCTGATGTCTCCCCCCTCACCGTTACTCGCTGTTTCCTGTTGGTTAAATATTCCCTTATCCACTGGAGCCCCTTCCTTTTTACTTCTGCCTGTTGCTCAAACTTTTTTAATAGCCTTTTTTGGGGTACTGTGTCAAAGGCTTTCTTGCAGTCCAGTAAAATGCCGTCGGCCCAACCTTTTCTTTTCTGCCTAATTTTTATTGCCTGGTCATAGAATTCTAATAAACCTGTGAAGCACGATTTACCATCTCTGAACCCATGCTGGTGGTGTGTTACAAAGCTATTTCACTCCAGATGCTCTACGAGCCTTTTCTTCACGATCTTCTCCGTCACCTTTAATGGTATACATGTGGGAAATTGGCCTGTAGTTCAGTGCCTCTTGCCTGTCACCCTTTTTGTATATGTGGACCACGTTAACTGTCTTCCAACTTTCTGGTAGGTCTCCTGTTTCCAGTGACCTGTTATACACTATAGAGAGTGGTACACTTAGTGCTTCTAGTGTGTGTGTGTGTGAGCGTGTGCGTGTGAGCGAGTACATGTGAGCATGTACTCACCAAGTTGTACTCACCTAGGTGTGATTGTGGTGGTTGAGCTCTGGCTCTTTGGTCCCGCCTCTCAACTGACAATGAACTGATGTACAGGATCCTGAACCTACTGGGCTCTATCATATGTACACTTGAAACTGTGTTTGAAGTCAGCCTCCACCACATCACTTCCTAATGCATTCTATTTGTCAACCACTCTGACACTAAAAAAAAGTTCTGTCTAATATCTCTGTGGCTCATTTGGGCACTCAATTAACACCTGTGTCCACTAGTGAGTGTGGCCCTTTGTGTTAAATAGCCTTTATTTACCCTTTCAATTCCTTTGAGAATCTTGTATGTGGTGATTATGTCCCCCCTAATTCATCTGTCTTCCAACGACGTGAGGTTTAATTCCCATAGTCTCTCCTCGTAGCTCATACCTCTCAGTTCGGGTACTAGTCTGGTGGCAAACCTTTGAACCTTTCCCAGTTTAGTTCTATGATTGACTAGATATGGATTCATTGCTGGATCTGCATACTCCAGGATTCGTCTGACATATGTGGTATACAAAGTTCGAATTACTCCTTTCACAAATTTCTAAAGGCCGTTCTTAATTAGGCCTACCTGGAATATGCCGCTGATGTTATACTCTTGATATGGACTTCAGGGGACAGGTCTTACGTAATATCAACTCCGAAGTCCTTCTCTCTCTCTGACTCTTGAAGAATTTCATCTCCGAAATAAAACCTTGTATTTGGCCTCCTGCTCCATACACTTATCTTCATTACATAACATTTGCTTGGGTTAAACTCGAACAACAATTTGTTCGACCATTCCTTCAGTATGTCCAGGTCTTCTTGAAGCCTCAAGCAGTCCTCCTCTGTCTTAATCCTTCTCATAATTTTGGCAATTTCAGCAAACATTGAGAGGAATGAGTCTATATCCTCTGGGAGATCATTTACGTATATCAGAAACAGGATAGGTCCGAGTACAGAGCCCTGTGGAACTCCACTGGTGACTTCCCGCATATCTAAGGTCTCCCCCCCTCACTGTAACTCTCTGCTTCCTATTGCTTAGGTACTCCCTTATCCACTGGAACCTCTTAATAGTTACTCCTGTCTGTCTCTCCAGCTTATGTACTAGCCTCTTCTGGGGTACTGTATCAAAGACTTTCTAACAATCAAAGAAAATGCAGTCGACCCAGCCTTCTCTTTCTTGCTTAATCTTCGTCACCTGGTCGTAGAATTCTAATAATGCGAGTCAGGCAAGATTTACCCTCCCTGAACTCATGTTGGCGATTTGTCACAAAGTAGCTTCTCTCCAGATGTGTTACCAGGTTTTTTTCTCACGATCTTCTCCTTGTGTCATTCTCTGTGTACCTGTCCTCACCCGTTCTAAGTTTCATCAAATGTTCTTTCACTGTTGTTTTCCTCCTGGTGTGACTGTGGAGTAGCTTTGGTTCAGTCTTGGCTATGTTTGCTATATCATTCTCACAATTTTTCTCTGCTTCTCTTTTCATTCTAACATACTCATTCCTGGTTCTCTGATCTCTCTCTGCATTCAGGTATTCAGTTATTCCGGAAGTTTCTTCACCTCCTTTAGTTCGGTTCCTTTGCTTCCATTTATGCCCTATTAAACCATGGATTCTTCTTTTGCTTCTCAGAGTTTTCCTTTCCGGCCGTGATAATCCTGTTTACTGCCTCCTGGCACTTTTGGGTGACATAGTCCATCAAGTCTTGTACATACTTAACTCCGAGTTCTGTGTCCTATGGTATATCCCTTAGGAAACATCTCATCTCATAATTCCCCTTTCGGTACGCCAGCGTTTTGTTTCCTGGTTCTTTTTTGGGAGGGAGATACAATCTAGCTCCTCCAGGTACTCAATGATCGATAGAGTGTGATCACTCATTCCCAAGGGTGCTTCAAACTTAACTTCCCTTTATATCCCACTCATTTAGGGTAAATATCAAATCAAGCATCATCTTCCCCTATCATTCTTGTCGGTCCCTTGACGTGTTGGCTTAGAAAGTGTCTTGTTGCCACGTCCAGCAGCTTAGCTCACCGTGTGTATTTTCCTCCATGTGGGTCTCTGTTCTCCCAATCTCTTCCTGTGGTTGAAATTTAGCATTGATTGGTAGTCGGCATCCGTTCCTGCCAGTGACAGAAGCTGCTCTCTATATTATGGTAATGGTGGCCATGTTGTTTCTGTCATAATCCTGTCTGGGTTTTCTGTCATTTGGTGGTGGGTTATATATGACTATCACTATAATGTTTTGTCCTCCAATTGCTATGGTACCTGTTATGTAGTCACTGAAACCTTACAGCCCTGAATATCATTCTCCTCAAATCTCCCGTCTTTTCTTACCAGCAGAGCTACACCACAACCTCCTCTTCCTTCTCTCTCTTTTCCTCACAATACAGTAGTCGTGTAGAAATGCGGCATTTGTTATGGTTTTCGTTAGCTTTATTTCTGTGAGTGCTATTAAGTCTGGGTTTTCTTCTGTTCCTTCTCATGTCCCCTTCTTTGTAAGCGTTCTGCTGATGGAGGAAGCTGTTCCATAGGTGTGAGGATTTGTGAGGTGAATCTCAGAGGATATTGAGGTGAGGGGGGTGGGTTAAGTGAAGGGGGGACAAGGAGGGTATTGGAAGAATGGGGAGGGGAGACAGGGATGGAATGGGGGGAGGTGGGACACGGTGGGTTTGGGGGAGGGGAAGAAGGGTGGGTATGGGATGAAGGGGGAGAGAGAGTTGACTGATAATTTGAGCAAGATCAGGGAGTGTTTGGGGTTGGGAGGTTTCTATGCAGAGGAGGGTGGTGGAGTTGCCCTCCCCTCTGGTGTTACTGGGTTGCTGGTTGTGGGTCCCCCCTCCCCCCCCCCCCTTCACCTCTGGGGATGTTGTGTTGGAGGCTGTGATTTCCTGGTTTTCTCCTCCCACCCTTCGTTTCTTCCTTGCTGCTGCTGCCATGGCTCTCTCCTCCCTCATCATGTCCTACTGGAGTGTTACGGCCACTTAGGACCAGTAACCGGGTTCTTGGTAATATAACCTCTTTTAGTGTATCCGACCCCAAGTCGGTAGTAGGCTTTCAAGAACTGACTGTATAGCGCAATAAAGATATAAAGGGGGATAAACACTACACACTTGCCTTCACCAAAATATTCACCTCCACCATTAAATACATATTAAAATAGACTATTGCTACACTTACATACACGTAGTACATAGTAGGCATCCTTCAGTCTCGGGAGACTATGGAGTTGCGCCCTGGTTGTCAATCCTGGTGCAGCGTCTGGTGTGACTGATGAGGCCAATCCGAGAGTGGCAGTCCATCCCACACCGAGCACAAACGAAGTCCGATTTTGGTCTGTCTTCCTGGCTACCAGCTTTCCTTCTCTGTCTCTTTGCCTCCGATTCCTTGGCAAGTGACTCCTCGAACTTGGAGAGACCTCTTTGAACAGACTGCCCCCAGGCTGAACGGTCTGCAGCCAGTGTCTCCCATATAGCAAGATCGACGTCCATGGCTTTCAGGTCCCTCTTGCATACGTCTTTGTACCGTAGCTGGGGCTTGCCTGTTAGACGCTTTCCCTGCATCAGCTCTCCGTACAGGAGATCCTTGGGGATCCTGCCGTCGCCCATACGCACAACGTGCCCGAGCCAGCGCATTCGTCTCTGTTTCAGCATTGTGTACATGCCGGTGATTCTTGCTCTCTCCAAGACGTTGTTGTTTGTCACCTTGTCCTGCCAGGTGATGTCCAAGATGTGTCGAAGGCAGCGCATGTGGTAGGCATTCAGCTGTCTTTCCTGACGGGCGCAGAGTGTCCAAGACTCACTGCCATAAAGGAGAGTGCTTAGGACACAGGCTCTGTAAACCTAAATCTTAGTATACTCAGTTAGCCTATTGTTGGCCCACACTCTCTTTGTCAGTCTGGACATGGTAGTAGATGCCTTACCGATGCGTTTGTTTAGCTCCGTATCAAGAGAGAGGGAGTCAGAGATTGTGGAGCCCAGGTACACGAAGTCGTGAACGACTTCCAGTTTGGAATCGGAGATGCCAACGTCAGGTGAGGAGTCCACTCCTTGTCCTATGACTTGTGTTTTCTTCAGACTGATGGCGAGTCCAAAAGCCTGAGAGGCCTCGCTGAAGCGGGTTATGAGCCGTTGGAGGTCTTCGGCTGAGTGGGCAGTGACTGCTGCGTCGTCGGCAAAAAGGAAGTCGCGCAGACACCTCAGCCGAACCTTCGCCTTGGCTCTCAGCCTGGCGAGGTTAAGAGCTTTCCATCCGACTTGGTCCGGAGGTAAATGCCTTCCGTGACAGATCCGAAGGCGTGCCGCAGCATAACTGCGAAGAAAATCCCGAATAGGGTTGGAGCCAGTACGCAGCCCTGCTTTACTCCACTTCGGATGTCAAAGGCGTCTGATGTTAGGTCATCAAACACCACGGTGCCCCTCATGTTCTCATGGAAAGATCTGATGATGCTGAGGAGCCTGGGTGGGCATCCGATCTTGGGGAGGATCTTGAACAGGCCAACCCTGCTGACGAGGTCGAAGGCCTTCGTCAGATCTATGAAGGCTATGAAGAGTGGCTGCTTCTGTTCCCTGCATTTCTCCTGCAGTTGTCTGAGGGAAAAGACCATGTCGATGGTGGACCTGCCAGCTCTGAATCCGCATTGTGATTTTGGATAAACTCTCTCTGCAAGTACTTGGAGCCTCTTCAATGTGACTCGAGCAAACAGCTTTCCGACAATACTGAGGAGGGAGATTCCACGGTAGTTGTTGCAGTCGCCCCTGTCACCTTTATTCTTATACAGCGTGACGATGTTGGCGTCCCTCATGTCCTGTGGCACCTCACCTTCTTCCCCAGCAGAGGCAGAGAATTTCATGCAGCTCCATGAGCAGGCTACCTCTGCAGCACTTCAAGGTCTCAGCAGGAATGCCATCTTTGCCAGGAGCTTTGCCAGAAGCAAGGGAGTCTAGGGCATCGCTGAGTTCTTCCAGGGTCGGTTCGCTGTCGAGCTCCATTAACACAGGCAGACTCTCAATGGCGCTCAGGGCGTCTTCGGTGACCACATTGTTCCTGGCGTATAGCTCAGAGTAGTGCTCGACCCAGCGCTTCAGCTGCAGTGTCTGGTCCTGAATCACCTCGCTAGTGGCAGATTTCAGAGGAGCGGTCTTCCTCTGGATTGGGCCGAGGGCCTGCTTGATGCCCACGATCATCGTCGCTCCTATATCAGCTTGATGCCGTCATACATTCCCCTTACATTGCCTGTATCAGCTGCAGTCTGTATCTGGGAGCAGAGCTGGAGCCAATAGTTGTTGGCACATCGCCTGGCGCTCTGCTGCACTTTGCAGCGGACGGCCCGAAGGATCTGTAAGTTGCGCTGACTTGGGCAGGCTTTGTAGGCTGCCAAGGCGTTTCTCTTCTCTTCGATGACAGGTGTCATCTCTTCCGAGTGAGCCTCGAACCAGTCTGCCGACCTGCTGGTCTTCTTGCCAAAGGTGGAAATGGCAGCGTTGAACACAGCGTCTCTGAAGTGCTCCCATCTTTTACAGGCAGTGACCCCAGCTGGGCCAGGGAGAGCTTCCTCGAGCACGCGTGCAAAATATTCCACCTTGTCCTGGTTGCGGGTCTTGGTGGTGTCGATGCGAGGTCTGCCCGCCTTTTTCGAGTGATGAATCTTCTTTGGTTGCATCTTGACCCTGCTACATACCAGGGAGTGGTCGGTGTCACAGACAGCACTCTGGTAGCTACACGTAATCTTGACGCTGGGTAGACTTGCACTCCTGGTAAGAATCAGGTCAAGCTGGTGCCAGTGCTTGGATCTGGGTGTCTCCAAGATACTCGGCGTTGAGGCTTTGTGCCGAAGAACAACGTGTTGGTGACACAAAGACCATGAAGGCAGTAGAGTTCTAGCAGACGTTGCCCGTTCTCATTCATCCTCCCTATGCCGAATTGACCCAGACAAGTGGGCCAAATGTTGTGCTCGGCACCCACTCTGGCGTTGAAGTCGCCGAGGATGAACAGTGGCTCCTTTACAGGGATTCTCGCTATGACTCAGTTGAGGTCATCATAAAATTTTTCCTTTGCCTCTGCTGGAGAAGTCAGGGTTGGTGCATATGCACTAATGACATTTACTGGTCCTGTTTGGGAGTGCAGTTGCAGAGACAGAATTCGTACGGTTTCCCCCATCGGTGGCCTAACGTGTCCCAACAGTGTATTCCTGACGGCAAATCCCACACCATGTTCTCTGGTCTCATTAGGTGGTTTTCATTGCCAGAAGAAAGAGAAGGTCCTCTTTCTCACAGATCCTGATCCTGGGAGCCTGGTCTTTTGGAGAGCAACAATATCCATCTGCAGTTTGCTTAGCTCCCTATCGATGATTGCTGTTTTTCGGGCGTCATTGATTTCTTGCAGGTCGTCAGAGAAACCTGGTGTCAGTGTCCTGACGTTCCATGTGCCCAGCTTTAGGGCAGTTGATATTTTCTTCTTAGGTTTGGTATTGCTTGGTGCAAAGTTGTCGGGCCGCTTGTCGGTTTTCACCCTAAACCCGACGCACCCAGTGAGGTTAACGGACCGTGGCGAGGCAACACCTTATTGGCTGGGGTTTGCCCAGCTTGAGGCGGGCGGTAGCTGCCCAGTGGGACACGATGACCCCTCCCACCGTCGAAAGCAATCCCTGGCGTCACACTCTTCGCCAAAAGGGGGAGCCGAGTGGACAGCACGCTGGACTTGTGATCCTGTGGTCCTGATTTCGATCCCAGGCGCCGGCGAGAAACGTTGGGCAGAGTTTCTTTCACCTTATGCCCCTGTTACCTAGCAGTAAAATAGGTACCTGGGTGTTAGTTAGCTGTCATGGGCTGCTTCCTGCGGGTGGAGGCCTGGTCGAGGACCAGGCCGCGAGGACACTAAAAAGCCCCGAAATCATCTCAAGATAACCTCAAGATCTCATCTCAAGATAATCGAGCAGAAGACTTAAAACTGGTAGACTGTCGCTTCCCGTGTTGGTTCGAGGCTGTGAGGCGAAGCTGGAGTGCCCTCTCCAGGGCGCAAAGCCTGGTAGGTAGATATGGAGGAGAAGCTGTTACCCATGCAGCAGGTCCCCCCTCTCCACGTTGCTGAAATTATCCAATAGAAGGCAAATGCCAATACACATGGTTCCAGCAACGTCGCAGGAGCTGCCAGAACGAGGTCGACGTCAACAACGAACTGCCTTAGCGGCTCCAACTCCGGATTTTTCCTCGAGGTTGACTGCTGAAGTCTTTCCCAAAAAAGGTTATGGCCGCAAGGCAGCGGAGGTTTAAAATCAGGGTTTTCCTTCCCCTAGATGGGCTGCCTTCCCAGGCTATCGAGTCCCATCTACCCGGAGCAGCTGGTTTTAAGGCGCCAGAGGCACGCCCCTCACCTCTTATCCTGTCGGTAAAAGCAGTTCTACCGGACTTAGACTAAGCCACCCGTGCAGGCCAGGAGTTGGACTTGGTTGTCAGAGGCTGTTTGAGACGCATGCCGTATAGGAGCATTTTATAGGTCATGGGAGCTCGTCCCCCATTACCACCCCTGGCTATGACAACCCCTTGGAACACTTACATACAATAACGTCACTTTCACTCAGGAAACAAATGCGTTTGCAGTGTACACCAATTCCAGTGATTACGACGTCCCAATACCTTATCCACTCATACTGGACAACACTGGTGAGTTCACCTTTCTATACGGGCCAGTCCATCCACACAGTATCACGATGTACCAACACCTAACCTTTTGCTCTCCAGCTACTCGCTGGCAGAGGGCTCCAGCAACATGCTGACATGGGTACCAAACGAACTCACACATGGGTAGCAAACCCCTCAGCAGAAGCCTCTAGCAGCTTGCCAGCAGCACTTCACACTATGCATATCACTGTAACCCTTAATAGCCAATCCCGGGGTACGCCGATCGTCACCGTGTGTTAGCTGCTGCGTATACTAGCAGCTAACACACTGCCTTTATCGACGGCGGCTTACTTAGTCTTCTTTCAAGACCAATCTAAGGATTCGTGAGCTGTCTAAGGTAAACTGCCTTCCTCACAACAATTGCCTCCACACTTCACTTCTGTGGCCATAAAAACGTCATTAATAAGATGGGCAGGATACTGGGGAAACCATGAGGTAACACTCTTTCACCAGGGAGTGAACGTTATGCTTGTAGCACAACCTAGATGGCGCTGATCATGACACGCCACCCACCACAGGTCATCCACATCGACCTCTCTTTCTGATTAAGGCAGGAAACCAGAGCCATTCATTGCTACCACGCCACCACCAACAGATGGCGCTGTCCACATTGCGTTCAATACTAGGGGTACGGGAGTACCGACTCACAGATCGCACTGTAATTGCGTCTCCACCCTCCAACGATGGTTTGGTTTCTAAAAGGAAAATAAACCAAATTAGTATGTTTGAGCAAGACAAAGTCAGTACCTTAGATGCGAGACAATGTGTCTGCCACCACGTTATCCATTCCTTTGACATATAGAGGATATTGTTGGAGGTGTAGACTCCATCTGGAGTGCGGAAGATTTTTCTGCCTGAACTACGCATGGAATTTTAGGGGATTGTGGTCAGACCTGACCAGTATTGGATGGCCATTACTGGTTAGGTAAACTTCAAAGTGTTGTACAGAACTGACCAAGGCCAACGTCTCCTTTTCTATCACAGAGTAATTTAGCTGGCTATTAGTAAACTTCTTAGAATAGTATGCTATAGGGTGTTCCACTCCTTTAGCATCAATTTGTGATAATACAGCCCCGAGGGCGTAATCGGAAGCATTTACGGTGAGAGGGAATTTATCTTCGAAATTTGGGGACATGAGGATAGGAGAAGAAATCAAAACTGCTTTTAAATTTTCAAAAGTCTCCTGACAGCTTTTGCCCCACAGGAACTTTACGCCCATCTTTAGAAGATTCATCAGAGGGACTGCGATGCTTGAAAAGTTGGGGACAAATTTACGGTAAAAACCAGTCATACTAAGGAAACGCAGGATTTCCTTCCTTGCTGAAGGAGTCGAGTACTGGATGATAGTTTCCACGTTGCTGGTTTTTGGGACAATCCATCCTCCTCCCACCACATATCCTACAAAGATAATGGAAGTTTTAGCGAACTCAGATTTATTTAGGTTGACTACTAACCAAGCATTTTGCATGACCATAAATAATTCTTTTAGATGACGTAGGTAGTCGTCCCAACTTGAATCATGGATTAAGATATCGTCGATATAGACCATAGTATTACCTGCATCACACAACACCATACCCATCATCCTCTGGAAGGTAGATGCGGCATTCTTCATCCCAAACTGCATCACCTGACATTCAAACAAGCCGTCTGGGGGTTACAAACGCTGAGATGGGTTTGGCTCGCTCCGTGAGGGAAACCTGCCATTAGCCTTGCCATAGGTCGAATTTTGTTAAGTATTGCGCCCTGCCGATGGTATCTAGACACTTCTACTCTTGGAAGAGGATAGGTATCTGCTACTGTGACCTTATTAACCTGTCTGTAATCAATACACAATCTGTATTCCTTACCAGTTATGAGCACTAGCAGAACCGGGGATGACCATGGACTTATGCTCGGGGCTATCAGATGGTGCTGCATCATATATTCCACCTAGCGTTTCACCACCTCTTTTCCGGGGGTTGAGACGATATGGGTGTTGTTGAATTGAAATTGAAATAAGTTTATTGAGGTAAAATACACACAAAGGGATGAGGTAGCTCAAGCTATTCTCACCCCATTCAGTACAACGTGTTAATATATACATAGACACACATCACAAATAAACACATTACCAAACATTCTGAGAGGTAAACATATACATTTCCTCCTCACAAGTAGTATGGTATCAGACGTACACACAAATACTTTTATGACCTAGGTATACTGTATAGACAATTTGCAAGACACCTGCAGATAATTCAACAAAATATTACAATCTTGGTGCAAAATTCTTATATCTCTCAAGAATATCATCAACCTTTCCGTTGTGACACATCCAGGCTATTTGCTCAGGAACAGTCCTCATCTCAGTGTTTCTATATACATTAATCAACGGACAATCAAGAACATAATGGGCAAGGGTGTGAGACCTTAACATACCACATAGTTTACACTTCGTGTCATTACCATGAACATCTATCCCATATTCCCAGTAATATTTGTACCCAAGCCTGAGCCGCATGTACACAGAGTCACTCCAAGCATTTCTCCTTTTACCATAAGTGAAATGGGTGTTTTGACTCACATACATGTAGTGTTGCATGGTTTGACTTCTCTCATACATTATCTCTCTCCTCTCCACTCCCGCCTGTGCCTGAATATTTCTGATTTTGCTTCTTATTTGTCTCATTGTGAATTCACATTCAATGTCAACTTGTGGTTTTGATGTGGCACGTTTGGCCAAGTCATCCGCCACCTCGTTGAGCACTATTCCAACATGAGACGGAATCCACATGAATTTCACACTATAACCTTTCAGCTGTATCTCAGTTATTCTTCTCTTACAGTCCTCCACTATAGACATGAAGACTGGGTTTCGACTGTTTAAGGACTCCAGTGCTCCTCGGCTATCGACAAATACAAAAACATTTTTGTCGTCATGACGTACTTCCTCCAAACACGCCAGAATGGCCTGCAGTTCAGCTTGTGTGGATGATATATAATTACTAAGCCGGAGTTCAATTATCCTGTCCACAGTCCCAAACTCCGTATAATCCCTTATTAGGACACCACACCCTGCCCTGCCATCTTCCGCCACCGACCCGTCGCAATATACATGTAAACTGTTGCCTCTTGGTAACCGAGATATCATGCTTCCATACAAACACCGTAATTGTCCCGGTTCATGATGAATCTTTTTCACCTTGAGGGGTACAATTTCGACGTCTATTTTCTGTACTTTCCAGGGAGCAGACATATTACACTGTCGAGAGGGTTTACAGCAGTCAAGTACGTCGTATTCCCTGAGGTCATGAGCTAATCCTCTCGTATAGCGTGTCTCCCTCAGTTTCCTGGAAGTGTGTACGTCACTCAAGCAGGTCTGAACGCTCTCAAACAGCTTATCCCCTCCTTTTCTCCGCATGAAACGAATAGATACTCTAGTGTTAATGTCACGGACTCTATCACACACACTCTGTAAATTTAATTCCATTCTCATTATTTCAATCATTGCATTTCTTTGACATCCAAGAATAATCCTCATAGCCTCGTTCTGTATCAGCTCTATTTTTTGAATTCTGCCTTGGCCTGTGTAAGACAATACGGGTGCTGTGTAGTCTATCAGGGATCGAACAGTGCTTATGTATAACATCCGCAAGATAGGTACCCCAACACCTTTACCAGAAAAAGCCAGTGCTTTTAGAGGATGCAGACGGGCTTTACATAAGGTGCTGATATGATTTATTTCAGCATTTTTACTCTCACATGTGTATCCAACATACATGCCCAGATACTTGTACTTCTGTTCACGGCTCAGTTCCACACCATTTAGAGTAAGTGTTATATTTCTTCGTTTCCTATACTCGTATTTGGTTTTATCTGCATTTATAACTAAGCCTAACTTGTGACAGGTTGTACCAAGTATGTTAAGAGCATCTTGAATTTTGTTCCCAGAAGTGCCTTGTATAAGAATGTCATCAGCATATATGATCGTCGTGACCCCTGGAGGATACATCTCTGATGCTAATCTGTTCATTAATACATTGAATAAGGTGGGACTTAATACTCCCCCTTGTGGGGTACCTAACTGAAACCTCCGTTCCTCAGACATGTATCCCTGGTAATACACCTGACCTTTTCTGCCTTGTAGATAATCCCTTATCCAGTGTAGCAATCTCCCTGTTATTCCCAGATTGGCTAATTCGTATAAGATTACTTCCCCATTGGCTTTATCAAACGCTCCTTGTAGATCAACAAAAACTCTACAATTGTCATCCACATTAGACAAGCACTTTAAGAGACAATCCGCAGTACTTTTGCCTTTGATAAAACCAAAGAGATTACTGGACATGTTATCACCTACAAGGTAGAGTAGCCTATTTAACAAAATCCTTTCCATCATTTTACAAAAGCAGGATATTAAGGAGACAGGTCTGTAGCCTCCGTTTGACTTAGGGATAGGAATGATGACAGCCTCTTTCCATTTTCTTGGTAACTTTCCCTCTCTATAACTCATATTAAACAAATCAAGTAAGGGATTAGGTTTCATACCGGCTAAATAATTAAGTATGTCATACGTTACTCCATCTTTTCCCGGAGCAGTGGAACTGCCACTTTTTATAGCATCCAGTAGCTCATCGTGGGTTATCTCAGTGCATGTTATAGATCTTGTATTTAAGGCACATAAAGTTACTCCATTTCTAATATTTTCCCATGACTCAATGGTGACTCTCGTGTCTGCAGGTAAGGACTCCATACTAGCAGCACTAGCCCATTTATCTACTAACTCATTAGCAACTTTCCCTGGATCTGAGTGAGCAATGAATTTGGTCTTACAACCCCTGACTTTATTTACTGCTCTCCATATGTCTTTAAGGTTCTTAGTATTACCAATGGACTGAGCAAATTCTTGCCAGTATCTGTCCCGCGCCTCCTTCCTCACCTGACTGCATTCCCTAGCCACTTCCAACATTGTATTTTTCTCTTCATCCCTCATTCCATTTTTAACCATGCTTTATGCGCACTCCGTAGCATTCTCTCCCATCCCTTGACTTGCTGATCATTGGAATATTTAAATTTCTTAGGTCCGTGCGTCTTGCTTCCCCTGCCCCCGTTATTTTCCCTCTGTACTAATTTCTCTATGTTCTCGACCATGTCCTCGTAAAAACTATCAACGCAGAGCGGCGTGTAATGTTGATACCAATCTCCCATATTTTGAATAAAGTAATTTTTCATATCTTTATTAATATTTAGCCTTTTCCTTTGAAAGTGGACTTGTTTTTTCCCCAGTGGTAATTCAACGTTCAAGGCAAAGTGGTCACTAAGTAGTTCCCGAACAACCCGAGCCTCCCCCATAATCCCCTGAGAGTTTAAAACGCAGGCATAGTCAAGCCGTCCTCCCCTGATGTGAGTTGGTTCATTGTTTCCCAAGAGACAGGTATCTGGATGATCTTGTAGAAACTGTAACCACTTGACCCCATTAGTATTAATACTACCTACTGTCCCAAGGCTTGTGTGCCGAGCATTAAGGTCCCCAATGACCAGTGAAGGATTAGTATAAATGCAGTCAGGTAAATAGCGTCGAAGCAGTTCCTGGATACATACAAATTAACTACAATAAATTCCCCTTCCCTTAATGATAATTTAACACAGACACTCTCTATACCTTGCGTTTTTGATGGCGGTTCTACTAACTCTGCTGGTATGGAGTTCTTAACAAAAATCGACGTGCCTCTGATGTTATTTGCAGCGAAGAGGTTAAACCCTTTATAGCCATTTAATTTCAATAATCCTTCATTCCTATCCCCTGTCTCCTGGAGAGCTACAACATCAATATCATTTCCCATCACATAACAATGAACATCTGTAACCCTGTTTCTCAAACCATTAACATTCTATGACAACACTTTCAGTCTAGGGTGATCCATTATTAATCAATTCATTGCCTAAGTCATCCCCAATAAGTTCACTAAATGATAGCCATACCTTGTATAACATCTCCCACCTCCTCCCAAGTTCACCAGTAAAAGCGACATTGCGATTCTCAAGAGATTTTTTCAGCCCTGAGACGTCCATTATTGGCCCAAATGATTCTTTCATTTTATGTGTAATTATAGGGTTCTTCCTTTCCCTACGACTATCATCATTCACACACACTTCACTTTCCTTCATTTCATCACTCAATATTTCATTTTTGTCCTCAACCACTATATCCTGACTATCCTTCACCGTTTTGTGATTTTCCTTGACCTCCTGAACGTTTAATTTAGCCTCGATGGACTCGATTCTCTGCCCCAGATTTTGGAGGAACTCACCAACTTTTTTAAGTTCAGCCCACACTTCCTTGACCATATTATTATGACCCTCTTTCTGAGCCACAGTAGCCACTTCACTCACCGTTACACTGTCACTGCCGGAGTCCTGAGTGGTGGCGTGGCTGCTTGTTGCTGGAGCCTGCCTAAGTAAAGGTGACTCCTTTACCCACGCATTCGTCCGGTTCACTGTCGCTGTTTGGGGCAGACTGTTTTGCTGTGCTCCCGGTGTCTGGGTAAGAGCTCTTGCTTGCTCTGTAACATTCACCGGCCGGAGAACAGCCATACTCGGCCTCTTGCTACACACAGCTGAGCTGGCATTGTGAACGCCTCCACAGTTGCAGCATCTGGGAACTATTTTCTCACCCAGATTAAGTCTGTTTCTACACACAGTAGAGGGGTGAGACTTTCCGCAGAAACGACATCGTGGATCATTTTGACAGCTCCAGGATTTATGCCCCCATCTGCAGCATTTCAGGCATATTATGGGCTCTTCCACATACTTTGCTACATGCCTGTAGCCAGCCCCGGTGATGAACACTTTCTCGGGTACGTCGCCTCTCACTAGAGCCACCACCTGACTCCTAGCTTCACCTTTAATAAGGTGACGCTTGGCCCACACAAATCGTTGGTCGTCGAGTATAAACTCGGGGTCCAGAATCTGAGGGTATTTATAGATAATTACCTTCGTCAGCTTCTCGTTCCCCTCCGGTATTTCCATAAGAATTCCATCATATCCTTGCTGGCTAAGAAACGTCACTGCCTCCATAGAACCTACCGTTAAGTAAGGTCTGTTTACACCTTCCTTCAGCAGGGGCTCGAACTTGCGGTGTTCTCTTCCGAGTTTGACGGTCCACAGCAGCTTCTGATGATAGGCCAACGTGCATGAGGCAGGGAAGAGAAGCCTCCATCTCCGCTGACCCTCACCTTCCTCACATCGTTCCGTCCGTTTGTCTGCATCAGTCTCGGCGTCGTTCTTCATTCTCTTATCGTTTCCGTTAATTGTATTACTGTCCACACTACGCCTTGCCTCCTGTCTTCTTCGTTTCTTCTTATTCCTTGTCAGAACTTCTAGATACTCGCCCTCCTCGTCTGACTGGCTGCTTTCAGAGGCCATGTTAATAACGCCGTGAGAAGTAGCCATGTCTTCTGGTGACTGAGTCTCCATCTCAGTACCCAGCATGGGGGTAGGGGGGGGGAAGGTGCGGAGCAGGTATCTTGACCCGACCGCGTCCCAGGTAAGACTGTGGGTGTTGTTTGATCGGCCTTACTCCATCGTTCAGGATAACGTCATGCCGTAGGACAGATGTTAGTCCTAGAGCGTCTCGAAAAATGGTCTTAAATTGTTGGATTAGTCTTACCAGAGGTGGTTGGTTTCCTTCAGTTACGTGAGTCAACATTGTCTGTAAATTATATAAGATCTCTGAGTTGGTTAATACCTTTTCAGCATCCTCCATCGCCTCTTGACCATCCTCTTTTGTCGCCACTATGGTTACTGGGCGAATGTCACGACCTTGTTTTTCTTTATCATATTAATATGGACTATCGTTTGTTTCTTCCTTCGATCTGGAGTGCTAAGGATGTAATTAGTACAGGTTACTTTCTTCAATACTGGATAAGGACCTATGAACCTGGCACTCAGACTCCCCGTCACAGTGGGTGAACATACCAACACTAGGTCCCCTACCTGAAAATTTTTTGGTGTTGTCCTTTGGTCGTATCTCTGCTTGGTAGCTGTCTCAGAGTTCACCAAGTATCGTTTGGCTATCTCCCACGCAGAAAACAACCTGCCTTTGTTAGTAGACAACCAGTCTACAGCATCTAGGTCGTCTTCATGGTCCAGCCATTGATCCCTACCATCTTCATGAGACCTCTTACTGCGTGACCATACATCATTTCAAACAGAGACACGCTTAGGGATTCGTTTGGAAAAGATCTTACCGATCTAACCGGTAGGGTAGGTCTAGACCATTTGCTCTGCCTTTCATAGCAATATTTCCTCAGCATGCCCTTCAGCGTCTGATGGAACCTCTCCAAAGCCTTTTGCAGGATGGTAGGCACTAGATGTAATATGCTGGATCTCAAGGCCGGCAATCTGTTGACGAAATAAGACAGAGGTAAAATTAGTCCCATGATCCGTTTGGATGGTCTTAGGAAGACCATATCGTGCAACGAACCAGAGAAGATGCTTCACAATTACATTCGCTGTGATTGTCTTCAGGGGGATTGCTTCTGGGTACCTACTAACCCGATCCGTAATAGTGTGCAGATACTGTACTCCAGCAGTAGAAGGCGGAAGCAGGCCTACTATATCTAAGATGAGGAGCTCAAAGGGCTCACAAGTAGAGGAAATAGGATAGAGAGAGGCTTTGGGAACAGGCTGATTTACTTTTCCAGCTATCTGACATTCATGACAGGACTTACAAAATCATCGAATGTCGCTCTTCATCCGCGTCCAGGAGAAACATCTAGCCAGGCGATGAAAGGTTTTTGATATCCTGCAGTGTCCGGCAAATCGGCTGGCATGGGCTGAAAGCAACAAGTTGGCCCGAAATACTGCGGCTACGACTACCTGTGTCTCTTCCTCAATAGACTGGGGATATTTCTGTGGGCACCTCCGACACAGTACTTCATTTGTCCAGAAATACTGGTCACCTCTTTTGCAGTGGAATCCATAGTACCGGCTAATACCTGCACTTGGGGGTTCCTTCTTCTGTTCTTCTGAATCTCTTAGTATCAGGCTTGTTCGGGTCCAGTGTTCTGGTATGGGAGTCGAATCCAGCAAGGTCGCGGGAGCATTATCAGTAACCTGCAGGGTAGGTAGAGGGTCAAACAAGGTATTTAATTTCAATTGTGTTTGTGCCTGGGATCTAGTTTGTACGGCTACTACTGGTTTCACATCATATACCGGGTCTTCCACAACCAGGGGATGGTTATGCACCAAACCTAGAGCCAAGTCGTAGACCAAGATAACCTCTTTCTCCTCTATTGGAAGATTATCCACCACTGCTAATGTACACTTGCCACTGAAGTACGATGACTCGAGATGTACTTTTACTAAAGGGGCAACTTACAATGTCGAGGGAAACCCGCCGAATATGACCTTTTCTTTCTCATTAATAGACACTTCCTCGGGTAACGAGTTTTTCAAAATCAGAAACTGGGCAACTCCACTATCTCTGATTACCACCACAGACTTACCCGTTTGGTCACTCGATACATACGTATGCAAAGTGTAGGGGCAAACAACTCCGGTTTCTCTTTCTTCATCTCTAGCGACAGGGCGGCTACTGGTGGCGTCATACAGCTAC
>NC_091194.1:34407633-34502463 GCF_040958095.1 Procambarus clarkii
TAACTTCGTTCTTTACCCAATATCATTAATGTAACGTGGAGAATATACCAACTTCATTCGTTCTTTGCCCAAATAACATTTTAAGAGTAACGATCTGTCTCTCTGTCTGTCTCTGTCTCTGTCCCTGTCTCGCTCAGTCTCTCTCTCTCTCTCTCTCTCTCTCTCTCTCTCTCTCTCTCTCTCTCTCTCTCTCTCTCTCTCTCTCTCTCTCTCTCTCTCTCTCTCTCTCTCTCTCTGTCTCTCTGTCTCTCAGTCTCTCTCGCTCTCTCTCTATCTCTCGGTCTCTCTGTCTCTGTCTCTCTCTCTCTCTCTCTATCTCTCTGTCTCTCTGTCTGTCTGTCTGTCTGTCTGTCTCTCTCTCTCTCTCTCTCTCTCTCTCTCTCTCTCTCTCTCTCTCTCTCTCTCTCTCTCTCTCTCCAGATCATTTAGTAGTTGGGGAAAGTAACATCATTTCCTTTCTCCTGCTGCCGCTGTTCACATATCTTTCTCCATCAAGGCTGTCTCTCTTAAGACCTACGTCATCCAATGTAAACACCAATCGATGAGAATAAGACCGGTGAGTCGATAGTGAAATAGGTCTGGGTTAAGTCTGTTTTTCAGTTCTTGTATCACAGTCAATGTAGCGTAATGGGAAACCAGTCTTTCTACTGCCTACATAAATAGCGTTTGAAAATGTATGCAAGTCTAGACAAACTCCTATAGCCCTTACATTCTAACACAAATAAAATATTAGCACACGATTGCATCGCATTATATCATCATTAAGTAACGTAGAGATCAACTTTCTGGCTGTTGTCCGAATATCATTATTGAAATGTGAACTCATTTAGCCAAACACAATATCTCCATTACATCTCTTAGCATATGAATATTACGGTATACCAGTTTTAACCCTCTATAACACAATGTAACGTAACGTAACGTACCGCAAATCAACTTTCTACAGACCAAATATCGTTTTTAAATGAAAGTATGACATAGTCCATCTTCATTACATCTCTCACCATATAAAATATTGGCGTCGACCCCTTTTAGCCCTCTGTAACACAATGTAACGCAACGTAACGTAACGCAAATCAACTTTTGCAGAACAAAATGTCATTTTGAAACGGAAAGTGTGGGATTAGTCCTTATTCATTACATCTCTCACCATATAAAATATTGACCTCTACCCCTTTTAGCCCTCTGTAACACAATGTAACGCAACGTAACGTAACGCAAATCAACTTTTTGCAGTCCAAAATGTCATTTTGAAACGGAAAGTGAGGGTTAGACCATCTCCATTACATCTCTTACCATATAAATAATTGATGGCTACCCCTTTTAGCCCTCTGTAACACAATGTAACACAACGTAACGTATCGCAAATCAACTTTTTGCAGTCCAAAATGTCATTTTGAAACGGAAAGTGAGGGTTAGACCATCTCCATTACATCTCTTACCATATAAATAATTGATGGCTACTCCTTTTAGCCCTCTGTAACACAATGTAACACAACGTAACGTATCGCAAATCGACTTTTTGCAATCCAAAATGTCATTTTTAAATGAAAGTATGACTTAGTCCATCTTCATTACATCTCTAACCATATAAAATATTGGCGTCTACCCCTTTTAGCCCTCTGTAACACAATGTAACGCAACGTAGCATAACGCAAATCAACTTTTTGCAGTCCAAATCTCATTTTGAAACGGAAAGTGAGGGTTAGACCATCTCCATTACATCTCTTACCATATAAATAATTGATGGCTACCCCTTTTAGCCCTCTGTAACACAACGTAACGTATCGCAAATCAACTTTTTGCAGTCCAAAATGTCATTTTTAAATGAAAGTATGACTTAGCACATCTCTTACCATATAATATTGTCCTCTACCCCTTTTAGCCCTCTAACACAATGTAACGTAACGCAAATCAACTTTTACAGCCCAAAATGACATTTTTAAATAAAGTAGGACTTAGTCCATCTCCATTACATCTCCTTCCATAAGAATATTACAGTCTACAAGTTTTAGCCCTCTGTAACACAATGTAACGTAACGGGGAAAATCATCTTTGTCGGATGAGCAAATAACATTATTGAAAATGACATCCGTGTTTAGCCATTACATCCAAAACACAAGAAAAATATTACCGTTTTTCTTGAGAAACTTATATGTGGAGATCATATCTCCAGAGTCCACACAATAAGCCACACATCACACATCTTCTGTTTTCAAATCGCAGCTCGCATCTAATTTAATGTTATTTTTTTTTTTGCAGAAACTATGTTTTTGAGATTAAGCTCAATGTCGGCAATTACTATTCGTATCATCAAACTCCTTTCAGTCAACAAAATTCACATTTCATATCGCGTGTGTAGATTAGAGAGAGAAGGCAAACATAGCGTGCAGCTAGTCAAAACTTATCATAACAGATATGATTTCACAGAGTTTTCAACCTTTGCCAGTTTTTTTTTCATTGGTATCTCTTCACTCGTGCTAAGTGAGTCAGACAAAAATGTGACATTTCATTTCATTATTAACCATGCAATATGCTATTAGCTAGCTAGTCAAAACATATAACAAGCGTTATTTCACAGGAATTTTTTCTAGCAAATATGCTTCCTTTAAGCAGTTCAACACATCAAACACCTCCAGTCTGCGAAATTCCCTTTAGTCAATAATCATCCTTTACAGTATTTCTTGACTAGAATAGCACTCCAAAACATAAGTGGTCATTTTTATTCGCACTGTCGCACTATAGTCAATAATTTGTTTCGCAGAGTGACAAGTTATGCATAGTGACGATATTTCATGGTGTGCATAGTTTAAGAGAGTTCACACTGTATTAATTACGGTCATGGATATCTTATGTTATGTTTATGAAGACCATCTCTTCTTATTTTTTTATCATTTTCACGCCCCCACAGCTTTACAGTCTTCTCATATTCTTTTTCAAATAAAGTATGTTTACTGTTTTCCAGTAGATCGGCCTCACATTACATATATTAATCAATTTTCAAATTCAGTTCAGTTTCTTTTCAATAGCGCAGCTTTGTTGCCCCCACAGCCCGTATCTAGTTCAAGACCTCTTATTATCAATGTCATTAATACGGATATCATCAACCACGTATTGGATGTCTCTGTCATTCAGTCATCAACGTAGTATGTGTTTAATGAACGTGAGAATCACTTCATGTGCACTCATTTTAGTTTAGTTTAAAGTTTTACATCTTGAATTAATACCGCTATTGGTTAGCTCAGACATTCAGTTAACATCTCAGTAAGTGAAAATCTTTTCACGTGAGCTCATTTTTAGTTTAGGATAAGGTTTTTCCATCGTGAAATGCTTTTATCAGTAACCAGGTATTGGATGACACTACCATTCAGTTTACATCTCAGTAACTGTTTACTGAACATTGTTATCCATCCATGCAACCTCATTTTTAGTTTTAAGTTTCTACATCGTAAAAATAAAATATTACTATCACCAGCCGTGTATCGGATAGCTCAACCATTCAGTTAACATCTCAGTAAGTGAAAATCTTTTCATGTGAGCTCATTTTTAGTTTAGGATAAGGTTTTCCATCGTGAAATGCTATTATCAGTAGCCAGGTATTGGGTGGGTGGACCATCCAGTTTACAACTCAGTAACAGTTTACTGAACATAGATATCCCTCCATGGGACCTCATTTTTAGTTTAAGTTTCTCCATCGTAAATAAAAAAATAAAATATTACTATCACAATCCTTGTATTGGCCTGCTCCGGCATTCAGCTTACATCTCAGTAAGTGTTTACTGAATGCAAAATCGCTACATGTGTGGTCATAAGGTTTTCTCATCGTGAAATGCTATTATCAGTAACCAGGTATTGGATGACACTACCATTCAGTTTACATCTCAGTAACTGTTTACTGATCATTGTTATCAATCCATGCAACCTCATTTTTTTAGTTTTAAGCTTCTACATCGTAAAAAATAAAATATTACTATCACCAGCCATGTATCAGTAGCTCAACCATTCAGTTTACAGCTCAGTAACTGTTTACTGAACATAGACATCCCTCCATGCGAGCTCATTTTTTAGTTTAAAGTTTCTCCATCGTAAAAAATAAAATATTACTATCACAAACCATGTATTGGGTGGGTCAACCATCCAGTTTACATCTCAGTAATAGTTTACTGAACATAGATATCCCTCCATGTGACCTCATTTTTAGTTTAAAGTTTCTCCATCCTAAATAAAAAATAAAATATTACTGTCACAAACTTTGTATTGACCAGCTCCGGCATTCAGTTTACAACTCAGTAAGTGTTTACTGAATGCAAAATCGCTACATGTGTGGTCATTTAGTTTAAAGTTTCTCAATCTTAAAATATTACTATCAACATCAACCATGCATTGGCCGGCTTAGTCTTTCAGTTCACATCTCAGTAAGTGTTTACTGAATGCAAAATCGCTACATGTGTGGTCATTTAGTTTAAAGTTTCTCAATCTTTAAATATTACTATCATCATCAACCATGCATTGCCTGGCTAGTCTTTCAGTTTACATCTCAGTGAGTGTTAACTGAATGTGGAAATTATCACGTGTTAGCATTTAGTTTAGTTTCAAGTTTCAATTAAATACTAACATCATCCCCGTATTGGGCTGTCGGCATTCAGTTACCCACTCGGAGAGTGTTTACTGAACGTCGAAATCATTTCCTGTAGACACATTTTTTACTTGAACCCGTCTCCACTCCAAACCAGTCAGGACCGGCGGTCCTGACTCGGACCGGAGGTCCGGTTTGGAGTGGAGACGGGTTCAAGTAAAAAATGTGTCTACAGGAAATGATTTCGACGTTCAGTAAACACTCTCCGAGTGGGTAACTGAATGCCGACAGCCCAATACGGGGATGATGTTAGTATTTAATTGAAACTTGAAACTAAACTAAATGCTAACACGTGATAATTTCCACATTCAGTTAACACTCACTGAGATGTAAACTGAAAGACTAGCCAGGCAATGCATGGTTGATGATGATAGTAATATTTAAAGATTGAGAAACTTTAAACTAAATGACCACACATGTAGCGATTTTGCATTCAGTAAACACTTACTGAGATGTGAACTGAAAGACTAAGCCGGCCAATGCATGGTTGATGTTGATAGTAATATTTTAAGATTGAGAAACTTTAAACTAAATGACCACACATGTAGCGATTTTGCATTCAGTAAACACTTACTGAGTTGTAAACTGAATGCCGGAGCTGGTCAATACAAAGTTTGTGACAGTAATATTTTATTTTTTATTTAGGATGGAGAAACTTTAAACTAAAAATGAGGTCACATGGAGGGATATCTATGTTCAGTAAACTATTACTGAGATGTAAACTGGATGGTTGACCCACCCAATACATGGTTTGTGATAGTAATATTTTATTTTTTACGATGGAGAAACTTTAAACTAAAAAATGAGCTCGCATGGAGGGATGTCTATGTTCAGTAAACAGTTACTGAGCTGTAAACTGAATGGTTGAGCTACTGATACATGGCTGGTGATAGTAATATTTTATTTTTTACGATGTAGAAGCTTAAAACTAAAAAAATGAGGTTGCATGGATTGATAACAATGATCAGTAAACAGTTACTGAGATGTAAACTGAATGGTAGTGTCATCCAATACCTGGTTACTGATAATAGCATTTCACGATGAGAAAACCTTATGACCACACATGTAGCGATTTTGCATTCAGTAAACACTTACTGAGATGTAAGCTGAATGCCGGAGCAGGCCAATACAAGGATTGTGATAGTAATATTTTATTTTTTTATTTACGATGGAGAAACTTAAACTAAAAATGAGGTCCCATGGAGGGATATCTATGTTCAATAAACTGTTACTGAGATGTAAACTGGATGGTCCACCCACCCAATACCTGGCTACTGATAATAGCATTTCACGATGGAAAACCTTATCCTAAACTAAAAATGAGCTCACATGAAAAGATTTTCACTTACTGAGATGTTAACTGAATGGTTGAGCTATCCGATACACGGCTGGTGATAGTAATATTTTATTTTTACGATGTAGAAACTTAAAACTAAAAATGAGGTTGCATGGATGGATAACAATGTTCAGTAAACAGTTACTGAGATGTAAACTGAATGGTAGTGTCATCCAATACCTGGTTACTGATAATAGCATTTCACGATGGAAAAACCTTATCCTAAACTAAAAATGAGCTCACATGAAAAGATTTTCACTTACTGAGATGTTAACTGAATGTCTGAGCTAACCAATAGCGGTATTAATTCAAGATGTAAAACTTTAAACTAAACTAAAATGAGTGCACATGAAGTGATTCTCACGTTCATTAAACACATACTACGTTGATGACTGAATGACAGAGACATCCAATACGTGGTTGATGATAACCGTATTAATGACATTGATAATAAGAGGTCTTGAACTAGATACGGGCTGTGGGGGCAACAAAGCTGCGATATTGAAAAGAAACTGAACTGAATTTGAAAATTGATTAATATATGTAATGTGAGGCCGATCTACTGGAAAACAGTAAACATACTTTATTTGAAAAAGAATATGAGAAGACTGTAAAGCTGTGGGGGCGTGAAAATGATAAAAAAATAAGAAGAGATGGTCTTCATAAACATAACATAAGATATCCATGACCGTAATTAATACAGTGTGAACTCTCTTAAACTATGCACACCATGAAATATCGTCACTATGCATAACTTGTCACTCTGCGAAACAAATTATTGACTATAGTGCGACAGTGCGAATAAAAATGACCACTTATGTTTTGGAGTGCTATTCTAGTCAAGAAATACTGTAAAGGATGATTATTGACTAAAGGGAATTTCGCAGACTGGAGGTGTTTGATGTGTTGAACTGCTTAAAGGAAGCATATTTGCTAGAAAAAATTCCTGTGAAATAACGCTTGTTATATGTTTTGACTAGCTAGCTAATAGCATATTGCATGGTTAATAATGAAATGAAATGTCACATTTTTGTCTGACTCACTTAGCACGAGTGAAGAGATACCAATGAAAAAAAAACTGGCAAAGGTTGAAAACTCTGTGAAATCATATCTGTTATGATAAGTTTTGACTAGCTGCACGCTATGTTTGCCTTCTCTCTCTAATCTACACACGCGATATGAAATGTGAATTTTGTTGACTGAAAGGAGTTTGATGATACGAATAGTAATTGCCGACATTGAGCTTAATCTCAAAAACATAGTTTCTGCAAAAAAAAAAATAACATTAAATTAGATGCGAGCTGCGATTTGAAAACAGAAGATGTGTGATGTGTGGCTTATTGTGTGGACTCTGGAGATATGATCTCCACATATAAGTTTCTCAAGAAAAACGGTAATATTTTTCTTGTGTTTTGGATGTAATGGCTAAACACGGATGTCATTTTCAATAATGTTATTTGCTCATCCGACAAAGATGATTTTCCCCGTTACGTTACATTGTGTTACAGAGGGCTAAAACTTGTAGACTGTAATATTCTTATGGAAGGAGATGTAATGGAGATGGACTAAGTCCTACTTTATTTAAAAATGTCATTTTGGGCTGTAAAAGTTGATTTGCGTTACGTTACATTGTGTTAGAGGGCTAAAAGGGGTAGAGGACAATATTATATGGTAAGAGATGTGCTAAGTCATACTTTCATTTAAAAATGACATTTTGGACTGCAAAAAGTTGATTTGCGATACGTTACGGTGAGTTACATTGTGTTACAGAGGGCTAAAAGGGGTAGTCACCAATATTTTATATGGTTAGAGATGTAATGAAGATGGACTAAGTCATACTTTCATTTAAAAATGTCATTTTGGATTGCAAAAAGTCGATTTGCGATACGTTACGTTGTGTTACAGAGGGCTAAAAGGGGTAGCCATCAATTATTTATATGGTAAGAGATGTAATGGAGATGGTCTAACCCTCACTTTCCGTTTCAAAATGAGATTTGGACTGCAAAAAGTTGATTTGCGTTATGCTACGTTGCGTTACATTGTGTTACAGAGGGCTAAAAGGGGTAGACGCCAATATTTTATATGGTTAGAGATGTAATGAAGATGGACTAAGTCATACTTTCATTTAAAAATGACATTTTGGATTGCAAAAAGTCGATTTGCGATACGTTACGTTGTGTTACATTGTGTTACAGAGGGCTAAAAGGAGTAGCCATCAATTATTTATATGGTAAGAGATGTAATGGAGATGGTCTAACCCTCACTTTCCGTTTCAAAATGACATTTTGGACTGCAAAAAGTTGATTTGCGATACGTTACGTTGTGTTACATTGTGTTACAGAGGGCTAAAAGGGGTAGCCATCAATTATTTATATGGTAAGAGATGTAATGGAGATGGTCTAACCCTCACTTTCCGTTTCAAAATGACATTTTGGACTGCAAAAAGTTGATTTGCGTTACGTTACGTTGCGTTACATTGTGTTACAGAGGGCTAAAAGGGGTAGAGGTCAATATTTTTTATGGTGAGAGATGTAATGAATAATGACTAATCCCACACTTTCCGTTTCAAAATGACATTTTGTTCTGCAAAAGTTGATTTGCGTTACGTTACGTTGCGTTACATTGTGTTACAGAGGGCTAAAAGGGGTAGACGCCAATATTTTATATGGTGAGAGATGTAATGAAGATGGACTATGTCATACTTTCATTTAAAAACGATATTTGGTCTGTAGAAAGTTGATTTGCGGTACGTTACGTTACGTTACATTGTGTTATAGAGGGTTAAAACTGGTATACCGTAATATTCATATGCTAAGAGATGTAATGGAGATATTGTGTTTGGCTAAATGAGTTCACATTTCAATAATGATATTCGGACAACAGCCAGAAAGTTGATCTCTACGTTACTTAATGATGATATAATGCGATGCAATCGTGTGCTAATATTTTATTTGTGTTAGAATGTAAGGGCTATAGGAGTTTGTCTAGACTTGCATACATTTTCAAACGCTATTTATGTAGGCAGTAGAAAGACTAGAAAGACTGGTTTCCCATTACGCTACATTGACTGTGATACAAGAACTGAAAAACAGACTTAACCCAGACCTATTTCACTATCGACTCACCGGTCTTATTCTCATCGATTGGTGTTTACATTGGATGACGTAGGTCTTAAGAGAGACAGCCTTGATGGAGAAAGATACGTGAACAGCGGCAGCAGGAGAAAGGAAATGATGTTACTTTCCCCAACTACTAAATGATCTGGAGAGAGAGAGAGAGAGAGAGAGAGAGAGAGAGAGAGAGAGAGAGAGAGAGAGAGAGAGAGAGAGAGAGAGAGAGAGAGAGAGAGAGAGAGACAGAGACAGAGACAGAGACAGAGACAGAGACAGAGACAGAGAGAGAGAGAGAGAGAGAGAGAGAGAGAGAGAGAGAGAGAGAGAGAGAGAGAGACAGACAGACAGACAGACAGACAGACAGACAGAGAGACAGAGAGACAGAGAGATAGAGAGAGAGAGAGAGAGACAGAGACAGAGAGACCGAGAGATAGAGAGAGAGCGAGAGAGACTGAGAGACAGAGAGACAGAGAGAGAGAGAGAGAGAGAGAGAGAGAGAGAGAGAGAGAGAGAGAGAGAGAGAGAGAGAGAGAGAGAGAGAGAGAGAGAGAGAGAGAGAGAGAGAGAGAGAGAGAGAGAGAGACTGAGCGAGACAGGGACAGAGACAGAGACAGACAGAGAGACAGATCGTTACTCTTAAAATGTTATTTGGGCAAAGAACGAATGAAGTTGGTATATTCTTCACGTTACATTAATGATATTGGGTAAAGAACGAAGTTAGCATATTGGTCGTGTTACCTTACAAGGATGTAAGGGTGGGAGTGAAGGCGGGCTTGAAAATTGACATGGTGATCATCCTCTGATGCGTTGTCAGTCTAAGTGAAATGGAGAAAGATATGTGAACAGCGGCAGCAGGAGAAAGGAAAATGATGTTACTTTCCCCAACTATTAAATGATCTGGAGAGAGAGAGAGAGAGAGAGAGAGAGAGAGAGAGAGAGAGAGAGAGAGAGAGAGAGAGAGAGAGAGAGAGAGAGAGAGAGAGAGAGAGAGAGAGAGAGAGAGAGAGAGAGAGAGACAGAGACAGAGCGAGAGATAGAGAGAGAGAGACATGGAGACAGAGAGACTGAGACAGATAGAGAGACAGAGACAGATAGAGAGAGAGAGTCGCAGACCCTGGCGAAACGCAATGGTAATGGGTGTCCCACCACTTCCGGTGTCGTAGGAGAAATACCCAGACTAGTTGGAAAGATGACCAGTCAGGCTCCAACCTGCGACCAGTACGCTTACCCCGTCGCGACATTGAAAAACGCTTTAGGTAATGGTACACTCCCCTCCTGCAGGAGACTTTGCCCTCATCCTCACACACACACACTTAGCTCTTCCTGTAGGGGACGTTAATGGTTTGTCTAACCACATAATGGCCCGCTGCAGTCTCACAACGAGAGTGACTTCTCTCTTTCTTGACCCGAACACAGAAAAAGCCAGGTGCAGTCCCGTGTCTTTTCCATGCATTTCTTATAAACATCACTTAAGACCTTCCTGTAGGGGAGTCAATGGGTTTGTCTAACCACATAATGGCCCAGAGCACTCTCTCCCGACGAAGGGGAAACTCCATCCAGCTCCCATCCCAAAACAACATAACAGGCCGTGCTGCCTTCTCCTCTCATCTACACACTAACTCACGATCAACTCTTTTACTCCTTCCTCCATCTTCCTTCTATTTTCTTACTCTATCACTTGCTAAACACACATATTCATTTCACTCCTTCCTCTTACTCCACCACTTACTCTCACACAACAAGAACTCCAATCTTTCCTGACCACGTACCTTAACCCCTGAGGACTGGAGCGACGCGCTCCCAGGTATGGGGGTTCTCCTCTCCCTCCCCCCTCCCCAAACATCCTCTACTCACGATCATCAAACTATTATCATTAAGTCTATGACAATCTCCTTCCTCATATTACACTCTTATCCTTGTATTTTCATACGTCTTCCCAGAAATTCCCTTTGTGTCTAGAGCGATGCGGTACACCTGCTCACCCGCCACGCGCCAAACTTCCGGGAAATTCCCCAAAAACCCTTTGTGACGACGACGACGCGCTCCGACTACGACGTCGCGCGCCACCTGGCACCCAACAACATGACCTCCCCTCTTTCCGGACCATATACCCAAACATAACACCCTCACACGCGTCCGAAACACACCAAAACTTCCCCGAAAATCCCCCAAAACCCTGTGTGACGACGACGACGCGCTGCGACTACGACGTCGCGCCTCACCTGCTCAGATGGCACTCAAGAGTGCCACCTGGGGCAGCTGGTGCGCGTCGCCGTAGTCGTACTTTACACTACTCTCATTTTCTTATGACCCTTGACCTCTGGGTATGGTTCCTCTGTTTGCGTTGTAAAAAAAAAATATATATAATAATACGGTCTTGCCTACTGAAAGTGTCTAGGGTAAATAAGTCAACTGCTTACTCAACAAAGCAATATACTTAAAAGTAAGGGTAACAAAGAACATACAAACGGTAATAGAAGCAGCCAGAAATATTAATGCACCAGAATACAATAACACAATATCATTATATAAGCACTGATCACTATTTTAAAAACTTAAATGGATAGTTGGGTGTGCACATAATGGTCTAACCAGGAAATCAGCTGTTACTAAACAATAAACAAGTACCACAGACTTATCTCACAACATGTCCATGCCAGCCAGCTCCACCCACGCGACTGGCGTTGCTGGAGCATGCACGGCATGGTGTCTACAAGGTACCAACTAAAACCCACATGAAACCTCTAGATACCCTGCTATCAGAGAGTAATACTTAAGAACATAATTATAACTAAACTTATATGCCTATAACACTGCTAAGGTGTAAATAAGTAATTAAAACACTGGTGAAATTACGCTGTAAACATCTCACACCTTGCAGCACTGTACATGTGTAGATTCTCTACCTCCTATTCTAGGATTGAAATAATTTGTTTTGACAAATTTGCACAATGCAATGTGATGCTTGCCCCTTCTACATGTATTGCAGGTGTTCAGTGAGGTGTCACAGCTGTTAAGATTATGTGATTTGAGACACCCACAAACATGACCCCTATTCTACAGTTCGTTTAGAAGACACCTGTTTAGGTGAAACTGCAACTGCAGGTTGTGAAGATTTTGCTGCTTGCATTTGCTTGTTAATTATTCTCTTGCGAGTACTTGTTGTACTCTGGGGAGCAATTATTGGGCTCTTGCGAGCACTTGCTGGACTTTTGGGTCTCTTGGTAGCGCTTGTGGTGCTCTTAGGTCTTACTGATAAATCAGTGTTTGACCTGTTAGTATTACATTGATTATTAATACCCTTATTACCTAATGACAGTGTCACTTCAGGAGTTTCATGCAAGGAAATTGATGTGGGTACAGTTTCTGTGCATTAGAAGAATTATTAAATGCCTGGTTTGCTGATTCATTTATTATATTACGCAAGCCTGCGAATATACCCTGCATTGACAGGACAATACCATTCTGGTATGTATATAATTAATTGACTATCTCACCAGACAATTTTCTCTGGATGATAATTTTAGTCATACACTCTGCAGTGGGGTGATCCACCTTTTTACTGGAGGAATTTAACAGTGACTCAAGCTGAAAACTAAACGCTTGTAAGGAGTCAACTGATTGTTCTGGTTGAAATAAATCTAGTAATTGGTGTACAAGGATTATAAGTCTTCTTATTGTCAGTACTTGCTGTAGGAGGTTGGTTTGAGTAATTATGACTTACTTGTGTTGCTTAAGGCTTCTTGCTTAGCCTCAACTTTAATTACAGCTTCAGCTCTATTTTCATTTCTGGTTCAGATTAACTGGCTGTTGCAGCTTCACTTGAAGTTTCATCTGCAGTTTCACTTATTTCTCTGGGTTCATGGGAGAGACTGGTTAATTCAGTAACCTCCTGTATTGAATTTACAGAACCAAGGATCTAATTTAATTAGGAGGATTCTCCTCATTTGGAGGTAGCTCATGTATTTCACCTGAGCTGAGTGCTTGCTTGGGTATAGGTGTACTATAAAAATGTTCTGCTCCAGCAAGAACATTTGCTGTTGAAAGCACTTTGTTATAGTGATCTAACTTGTCTTGAATTGTATTTTCATAGTTGGCAAGGTCAGATTCTATCAGACTTAATTCGCCTGGGTCAGTATTATTGACAAGAAGTATGTGTCTAAAAGACTCGATTATACTCTTGACAAAGTCATATTTTTGGCTAGCCACTTTTGTGGAAATTCTTAGTCTGGAAATGTTAACTGGGTTAGTTCTTAAACAGTTGTCACATTTATTGAGTAGTCTTGTTAAATGACTTTGAAGACCTTTCAAGGTTCTTCCAGTTTTTTCTGGACAAGCCATGCTGGCTGTGAGTTAGAACCTTATAGGGCTTATATAGCTACTTTGACAGCTATGGTACTTGCTCATACATGTAGAGCAGGTATAGTTATTGACAGCTTAATATTTTCTTAAATAGGCTGATTTTAATTTACCTCATTTTTAGGTTAGCTACCTATCTATATAAATTTTTAGTTTAGTTCATTTATTATGCACCCCATACCCATCTTGTGGGCGGCAGTGGAAAGGGTTACAGAGGCACATAATGGGCTCAGGGACTGAACCCCACAATTCATTTAGCTAAGCAAGTTACAATCTTGATGAGCTAGTTACAAAATTCAATATAAGTCGTCACATCAACAATGGGTTCGAGATAGACCTCAAGTACAGGTTCTAAATTAAGCAACTGACATATGTGGAGAGCTAGTGTCAAAAATTACATGTTTGTCTTGCACACCGCCCCCCATCCAGTGGGCAGCGGTGGATAGGTTACAATCACTTAGTTACTACCTACAGTTAGCAAACTGGGGATATTTGGCTAAATTTTCTGGTAGCAGATCATTTTGAATGAAATATTGACACGTCGCTGGAACATTGGTTATAGAATTGTCTCTAAATTCACGTATCTTTTCGCACTCCATCACATAGTGACGGAGGGTGTGCGAATAATTTTGTTGACACAGTTTACATTTGGTCAGGTCTACATCAGCAGATAATGAGAATTCCCAGAGATACTTGTAACCGAGTCTAAGCCGAGCAGTAGTAACATCTAGAAGTCTGCTAATTTTATTGGATGATCCATAGATGTGTGGCTCCTCTTGCATGATAGTATGATGATAGACGGAATTACTGGTGTTAATTTCACTTTGCCTCAGATCTACAAGATCTTGTTGAAGTTCTCGGTGTACTGCTGCTCTCAGATTGCTCATTGACAATCCAAGGTTACACTCAACGGCTCCTTTAAAGGCAGATTCTTTGGCTAACTTATCAGCTCTATCATGCATTCGGAGCCCAACATGAGATGGAGACCAAATGAAATGGACTCTGTTACCATCCTTAATAATTTTGTTGTATTTGTGTCTAGCTTCGGACACGAGCATGTTACAGTTATGTCTTAAAGAGTTGAGAGCATTTAAGGATGATAAGGAGTCACTTACAATTAATGTATCAAGTTTTGAGACTTGTACACATTTCAGTGCAAGGATCAAGGCAAATAGTTCAGTTTGAAGGGTAGAGGCCCAGTTGTTTATACGGACTCCCCACTCAAAGTATAGGCCATCGCCCATTGTCAGGACAACTGCACTTCCAGCTGCACCCGTGGTGCGGTGTAGGGAACCATCAGTGTATATAATTTGAGAGAGAGAATGCTCTGTGGACAGAGCATCAATATGGCTTAAGGCGTTGAGCTTTGCCTCAAGACGAAGCTTGGGCTGATCTCTAATTTGCTTCTTGGGTGGAAAGGGAGGGATTGAAACTGGAAAGGGTGTAACCTCCCACGGTGCAGGAAAGTGCCGTTGTTGTTTCTCTTGGTACAAATCATGAACCCAATACATTCTGAGTTGAGTTCCAGTTTTTGTTATCCATTTGGAACAATGCTGATCTTCAATAAAGAAATTCTGGAGGGCTTCTGTGCAAGGATTAGGATGAGTTAGCCTAAGCATTTTTATACCAATTTGACAGTTAATTTCAGTAACACGATCATCAACGCTCAGAATATTAAGTTCCTTTCTCATATTAAGTATCTTTGTGGTACGAGGGCACCCAAGGATTATCCTCAAGGCTTCGTTCTGCAATATTTCAAGCCCTCCAAGCTTTCTTTCAGGCATCAAAACAAGCAGAGGTGCAGCATAATCCACTAAAGATCTGATGTATGCAAAGTACATCATTTTGACAATTCTGACATTGGCACCATAGCCTGAGTGATAACCTGCAACAGCCTTGAGAGCTCGGAGCCTCTCTTTAAACTGACGATAGAGTCTGAATACAACAGGACCATACAGTGGCACCTCAAGGCCAAGGTATATGAATCTGTTTACATAGTCAAGCTGGGAGCCATCAGACAGTGGCATCTTGCGAACAGCTTCTCCCTGCCTGGGTGGGCGGCGATTTAGTATCTTTGTTTTCTCTGCTGAGATAATTAAACCTAGGTCCTGACATGAGTCTAATACAGAGTTAAGAGTGTTCTGCGTGTTAGCATACCCAGTGGTGTGTATCATTATATCATCAGCATAGCTAATGATGTGGACGTTGGGTTTGCTTGGTATAGAGTTTAACAGCGTGTTTATTAAGATATTAAATAAGGTAGGACTGAGGACACCACCCTGCGGGGTACCTAGTTCAAAGTCTCTTGTTACACTCCTATGCCCCTGGAAAAATACAGATGACTTCCTGTTGGATAAGTAACCCCTGATCCAACAAAGAAGTCGACCACCAGTATTCATTCTTGCAAGCTCACCCAAGATAACATGTCTATTTGCAATATCAAAGGCAGACTTAAGATCTAGGAAGGTGGTATATGACTTTTCAGTGTGCAGGGTAAGAAAGGTGGTGATGCAATGATGCACACTCCTTCCATGCATGAAGCCATATATCTGGGGGGATAGCATGGTTCTTATTCTATGGAGGAGACGGTTTAGGACCATTCTCTCGAATGTTTTGCAAGTGCACCTAATAAGGGAAATTGGGCGGAAAGCATTCTCTTGATTTGGCTTGGGAATTGGAATGATTATACTGTTGGTCCAAGAGTTAGGAAGCTCCCCAGTAACATAGCTCATATTATACAGCTCAAGCAGGGTACTAAAGGGTACTAAAGGGAGCAGACGCAATATGTCATAAGTGATACCATCTTCACCGGGGGATGTGGCTTTGCCTTTGTTTAGGGCCGCGAGTAATTCAAACTCAGTAAATGGCACGTTGCATTCATCTTCCTTGTGGAGCATGCAGTCAACGAGCCTTTCTCGATCTCCGTAACCAGCATTTAATCTGAATTGTATGTCTGGGGGAAGATTATTGAAGCTAGAGGTGGTTGCCCAAGCATCGACTAACTCGTCTGCTCTGTGTAGAGGGTGAGGGTGTGACACTTGGCCGATCGTATCGTCTTTAATTCTTTTAATATCCTTCCATGCCTGGCTGAGGGGGGTGTGAGAGTTGAGACTGTTAACAAACGTTTCCCAGTTATCTTGCCTGAGCTCTGTCATGCGCTCCCTCGCCTTGGCTAGGGCTTTCTGAAAGAGCTTGAGCATTGCTGGCGTACGTGTTTCCCTATATGCAAGCCCAACTCGTCTGGCAGTGCGTTTCAAAGTACGCAGTTTGGGGTCATTGTAATAGGCATGGCGTTTATTACCTTTCATATCGTTCCGACTATTGGATGGTGCAGTGGGCCGACCTAAAGGGTCAGCAAACATCTGAAAAAAATGGAAATGTTCGTTTGTTCAAAATCGCTAATCTCCGAAAGTTCTTCACCGATTGCTTTGAAATTTTCACACAATGTTCCATTTGCATCTGGCCAGGTTTTTATATACATATTATATAGATGTCACGTCTCTGACGGAATTTTTTTTTTCTGAAAAACTGTGTTTTTCATGTGAGAGAAATCTTCGAAACCTCTTTACGGATTGTTTTGAAATTTTGACACAAAGTTGCATTCGAACAGGCGCCTCTTTTTATTTATCTACTATATACATGCCTCACCTGTGACAGGAAAAACATTATTTTTTGGAAAAACAGTGCAATCTGTTGGACGTAAAAGCAACACACACTGTAATCTCCAAAAGTTCTTCACCAATTGCTTTGAAATTTTGACACAACGTTGCATTCGAATAGACGCTTGTTTTTATATACGTACAATATAGATGCCACCCATGTGGACAGGTAAAAACACGCGTTTTTTGAAAAACAGTGCCATCTGCTGCACATAATAGCAACATTCCCACTGTACTAAGTATGTCATGAATTCCATTTCAATGTTTCCGATTGCACTGATAAATTTTATTTGCATAGATTTCGATTTATTTTATTTTTTATTGTTTTATTTTGTGTGACATTGTGTTGGAATTAAGCTGTATTGTTGACCATACTGTTCATTTCGTTAGTATAAGTACAGATGCCACACCTGTGACTGGTAAAACTATGCTTTTCTTGAGAAACAGTGCCATCTGTTGCATGTAAGAGCAACACACATGCTATACTATATATGTAACAATTGCATTTCAATGTTTCTGATTGCATTGATAACCTGAATTTTCATAAATTTTGACTTATTTTCATTTTGATTTAATTATTTTGAATGAATTGTGTTTTAATTGAGCTCTGTTCTTTTCCATACTGTTCATTTCGTGAGTATAGTTTACTTTTTTAGTTTTTCATATTTTCATTTCATTTTTCAACTGTTTTTCTTATATTTCAGTGATGGGAACATCAGATCATTTGGGAAGGCATCGAACGAGGGAGTGGGGATGATGAGGGGACGGAAGTGAGAGATGGTGGGGAGGACGAAGGGACAAGGTGTAACGGGGGGTGGGGGAAATAGCTCTATCTTGTCCATTATTCCACCCCCCCCCCCCAGTTAACTAACGAGGCCAGGGGAAACAGCTCTCTCTAGTCCGTTATCCTGTCCTCAGTTAGCTAACTATTCTAGAGCACTCCCAGAGTTCCTAAGGCAACCTCTCTCGTTCAACACCTTGTAACCTAGGTATTTGACTACCTAGGTGCTAAGACTACAAGGCGCCGTAATTTGACCAGCTACCCGAAACTCTAGACAGAACTCTAGAATACATTTCTCTGCCACAACGTATAAGAGAAAACGAAAGGAAAGAAATGAATAGTGAAGTAATTAGTGAGGGTTTGGGGTGAGAGAGGTAGAGAGGTGGGAGGGGCGAGGAGGGTCATTAGCTGAAAGTGAGAGTTTAGAGAGGGGTGGAGGGAGAGGTGTAGATAGGTAGAAGTAGAAGAGTAGATAGTAGAAGTAGAAGGAGAAATGCTGCCACCATCCATTCATGATCATTACATACAAGACAAGGAATGGAACTTGTCTGTATCACAAAATTCTCAAAAGATGTTATCAAGGTCATTATTAGTATGTCCCATCTTTCATGTACTCAGTAAAATCAGGGAACCAATAATCCCAGATGCTTTCCTACCTCAACTCAACTCTAGGGGACACAAAGGCAATTTAAATAATAAATTCAATTATATTTCACATACTAAGAATCATAATTTAAGCAATGTTCAAGATCTATATATGTAAAATGAGTCATCCTCAAAGAATCTGAGAACACTACAACTGACTGCCCCTGATCATCACACAACACTTGTAAAACACGACCAAGTCACCTTAATGTTCAACTCACCAAGTGTCTGCCTATAGCTGGATAGAGGGGGGGGGGTCTATAGTTGAACAGAGACTGTCCCGCCCAGCCGGCCGACAGCCTCCCTGCTAGGGCCGTCTCCTCTGCTTCTGACTGTTGTTCTGTCTGTCTTGTTAATGCTCTCGAATCGATCGCTCTCCGAGTATATATTGGGGAACCTAGTAACTAACTCCACCCACAAGTAGATAGCCTCCGGCTCTCTACCAAGCCACTCCTTAAACGTCGGTATGTTTGAAGGCTACCAGGCTCCAATTATAAAATTAGTAGAAGTAAGGTGAAATTCTCAATATATGCTCTCCGAGTATATATTAGGGAACCTAGTAACTAACTCCGCCCACAAGTAGATAGCCTCCGGCTCTCTACCAAGCCACTCCTTAAACGTCGGTATGTTTGAAGGCTACCAGGCTCCAATTATAAGATTAGTGGAAGTAAGGTGAAATTCGCATGATCTGACCTCAGGTCACTTGAGGTCATTAACTCTTAGAGGTGTGAAACTCCGGCCAACAACTTGGCGCCTTTTCAAATCCCTGTCTGTGACTCATGTACTCTATATATTTTAAATAAACTAAACCAAACACTTTACAGTGTTACATCTCCCCTTCTCCCCGAAAATAAAGTTTTTGCAACACTGCTAAAGCGAGCTAGCTGTGTGCAACAACTTTATTAACGAAAAGAATACATCCTAGCTAAACAAATATACATCATCCTACTCTAAAAATGAAATATATAGACAGACATCCATTGTCTCTGGCTGGGCGACGTCACTGCTTGGTCTTGTATATAATCCTGTACCACATTTCTTCAACACAACTGCCTCCGTCGTTAATGCACAACAACCCTTGGTCAACCAGAAAGCCGTTACTACTTGAACTGCGCACAGGACCGTGGAATACGGTTGTCCCAGCTGATCTGTAATTGGCCCTACGTCAGTCACCATGAGAGACGTATATTGGGGTTTTTCACAGCTATGGGGACTACAAGTTTCGAGACCTTCATATAATAGTTGCCAACAGTAGAAATCCCATCCTACTCTTCTCCTCCCTGTTGCTCCAGCACGCCTCCTTCAGAGAGCCACTTCTGACAGCCACATCAAGTCTGCACGTCACAGGAAGAATCACTCAACAGAGCAACATGCTTGCAGGAGGGGCGGCCAGTTAAGGCAAACGATCCTGTCTTGCAATTACGCTCCATGCAATGATGCTGACACCAGCAAGGGACACTAGGCATCGTGTCTCACTCAGCTTGGTCTTATCTTCTCTCTTCTTTCTTCTCTCTTCTTTCTTCTCTCATCTTTCTTCTCTCTTCTTTCTTCTTTCTTCTCTCTTCTTTCTTCCTCCTCCCATGGGTCTTTGACAAGCGACCTGGGGTCCATTGGGGTCCATCCTGGGTAGACCGATGTTGGTGGGACAGAGTGGAGTCGTTGTTGTTCCTCTTTCATCTTTACTGGGTCGTCTGGGATCGTCTGCAGAACGACCTGGGGTCCACTGGGGGTCCGTCCGTCTTGGGGTCCACTGGGGGTCCGTCCGTCTTGGGGTCCACTGGGTAGACCCATGTTGACCGACCGAGAGGGCTGCATCTTGGGGTCCCCGGGGTGGTGGTGGTGGTGGTGGAACCATGACCTCCAGGCAGGTGGCTGGTCGTGGTGGTGGTGAGGAACGCCCCTGAGTGTGGTACACAGCAGCCGTCTCCCTCTTCTGTATGTGCGTATCTCCTCTCTTCTGGCTCCCACCTGTGAATGAACAGAAAGGCAACAATACCCGTGTTCCCAAAATGTTGTGTGACCCTGTAGTTTGTATAGGGTTCACACAGTCTGATTATAACGCTCTCCTCCTGGCAACGGCTACACTCAAATTTTAATAATCCAATTAACTCTGAATGATATTGACTTGGTGGAACATAAAACAGTAACAGAGTAAAGTTAGAGAAGAGAGAATAAGGTCATCACTACTTTTAACTTGTCACAAAAAAAAAAATCAACACTAATAGACAAAATACTAGCCTAACTTAACTGTACCGTTCTTAATTTTAAGTACTTAATTATCCGTTACTCCCACCCTTAACCTACAGCCACCTATGTGACCCAGAGTGTTTCCCTAGCTTCTCCGCCGGTCAACAACTCAAAACTTTTGCCACCCCTGTGACCAGACTATCTAACGTCGAGCGTCCCCAACGTGAAGTCTACTGACATACTAAGCCTCCCCCTAGTATGCTGTACAATACCAGTACACCTCGGGTTATTGCGTTCAAATGGAGTAACAGTCGATCACAATAATCTGAGCAGAACCACCACTTAAAACTACTTAAGAACTAAACCTGTCACTCCCCAACTGACCTGGAGACCAGCGGTGGCTGGGTGTCCCCCTGGGACATGTGAGGTCACCTGTCGCACTCAGCTGAGCTCTACTACCACCAACCGCTAAGTCCCCAAATCACCAAATCTTATCACTAACATAAATCACTACACACGCAAGTTCTGGTGAACATTCCCTGAACTTCACAAAACTCACAAAATCACTAAACCACAACGCCAGAGAATCACTATCTCCTAACCTGAAAACTCGCTAAATCGCGAATATTAAACACCTGTCAAGATCTCCCTGATAGCGCCTGAGCGGCAAAAGACACGTGGGACTGAACAATGTTAAATGAACACTAGCCTACCATAAACATTGTTCAACACCGCTGCCAACATTGTAACAGGGGGTGGGGGGAAATAGCTCTATCTTGTCCATTATTCCACCTCCCAGTTAACTAACGAGGCCGGGGGAAACAGCTCTCTCTAGTCCGTTATCCCGTCCCCAGTTAGCTAACTCTTCTAGAGCCCCTCCAGAGTTCCTAAGGCAACCTCTCTCGTTCAACACCTTGTAACCTAGATATTTGACTACCTAGGTGCTAAGACTACAAGGCACCGTCACTTGACCAGCTACCCGAAACTCTAGAGAGAACTCTAGAATACATTTCACTGCCACAAACGTATAAGAGAAAACGAAAGGAAAGAAATGAATAGTGAAGTAATTAGTGAGGGTATGGGGTGAGAGGTAGGGAGGTGGGAAGAGCGAGGAGGGTCATTAGTTGAAAGTGAGAGTTTAGAGAGGGGTGGAGGGAGAGGTGTAGATAGGTAGAAGTAGAAAAGTAGATAGTAGAAGTAGAAGAGTAGATAGTAGAAGACGAAATGCTGCCACCATCCATTCTAGACCATTACATACAAGACAAGGAATGGAACTTGTCTGTATTACAATATTCACAAAAGATGTTATCAAGGTCATTATTAGTATGTCCCATCTTTATCATGTACTCAGTAAAATCATGGAACCAATAATCCCAGAGGCTTTCTCACCTCAACTCAACTCTAGGGGACACAAAGGCAATTTAAATAATAAATTCAATTATATTTCACATACTAAGTATCATAATTTAAGCAATGTTCAAGATCTATATATGTAAAGTGAGTCATCCTCCAAGAATCTGAGAACACTACAACTGACTGCCCCTGATCATCACACAACACTTGTAAAACACTACCAAGTCACCTTAATGTTCAACTCACCAAGTGTCTGCCTATAGCTGGATAGAGGGGGGGGAGGGTCTATAGTTGAACAGAGACTGTCCCGCCCTGCCGGCCGACAGCCTCCCTGCTAGGGCCGTCTCCTCTGCTCTGCTGACTGCCGTTCTGTCTGTCTTGTTAATGCTCTCGAATCGATCGCTCTCCGAGTATATATTGGGGAACCTAGTAACTAACTCCGCCCACAAGTAGATAGCCTCCGGCTCTCTACCAAGCCACTCCTTAAACGTCGGTATGGTTGAAGGCTACCAGGCTCCAATTATAAGATTAGTAGAAGTAAGGTGAAATTCGCTTGATCTGACCTCAGGTCACTTGAGGTCATTAACTCTTAGAGGTGTGAAACTCCGGCCAACAACTTGGCGCCTTTTCAAATCCCTGTCTGTGACTCATGTACTCTATATATTTTAAATAAACTAAACCAAACACTTTACAGTGTTACAAAGGGAAGGGGTAATAGTGGGGAAGGACGAGGGGACGGGGGAGTTTGGGATGGTGGGGACATAGAGATGGGGATATGGAGAATGGTGGGAGGACAAAGGGACAGGGAAGTAGGGAACGGTGGGGAGAATGAGGGGATGGTGGATTTGGGAATAGTTGGATGGCCGAGAACACGGGTGAGGAGAGAATGGTTGGGGGGGACAAGGAAGGTTGGTGTGGCTCAGCAACGCACAAGCGTTGCTAAGCCATAGCAACGCATGGCCGGGTACTGCTAGTCTAATAATAAGCAACTAAAATTTAAGTAGTACTTTGGTGTCTCTACAGGATTTCCATGGCTTAGCTCCTCAAAATCAGTTTTGGATGGGTAGTGACACTTCAATAACACTCAAAGATGAATATAGAAATATGTAATGAAATATAATTACACAATAAATAATTTATAAATCCCATCCTAATTAGGGACAGCACTACACAAATAATAATTCATCAGCACTGTCTAACAGTACTAGTTAGGTAATAATTCTACCTATTAATGCTGGTAATGGTGTAAACTGAATTTTTACAAATCTGAATTTGGGCTGGCAGAACTACAATAAATGTGTTACAATAATGTGTTAAAAAGTGCTATGTTTTTGGATTTTATATAATATATACACTTGTAGAAAATACGTGTATAAGAAATATACACGTATATAAGAAATACGTGTATAAAGTGTTGTGGTGGGCTGGGGTAGTGATGGTGAGACAAGTGTGGTGGTGGTGGTAGTGACCAAGACAAGTGTGGTGGTGGGTGTAGTGACGATGAGTTATATGTTGTACCTAGTAGCCAGAACGTCGTACTCGGCCTACTATGCAAGGCCCGATTTGACTAATAAGCCAACTTTTCCTGAATTAATATATTTTCTCTAATTTTTTTCTTATCAAATGATAAAGCTACCCATTTCATTGTGTATGAGGTCAATTTTTTTATTGGAGTTAAAATTACCGTAGATATATGACCGAACATAACAAACCCAACCTAACCTATCTTTATAGGTTAGCTTAGGATAGGTTGGGTTACGTAGGTTAGGTAGTCGAAAAACAATTAATTCATGAAAACTTGGCTTATTAGGCAAATCTGGCCTTGCATAGTAGGCAGAGAAGTCCGTTCTGGCTACTAGGTACGACATATATATATATATATATATATATATATATATATATATATATATATATATATATATATATATATATATATATATATATATATATATATATATATATATATATATATATATATATATATATATATATATATATATATATATATATGAATGAAAACTCACACCCCAGAAGTGACTCGAACCCATACTCCCAGGAGCAACGCAACTGGTAACTACAGGGCGCCTTAATCTACTTGACCATCACGGCCGTCAAAAGGAAGTGATAGCCGAGGCTATATGAGCCACTTCCCCGATGGCAACTCGGATGGTAATCTTGGGCATAGCATTTCACCAAATCACCTCATTCTTTGGGACACACGTGAGGAACACAAATGCGAACAAGCCTGAATGGTCCCCAGGACTATATACGAATGAAAACTCACACCCCAGAAGTGACTCGAACCCATACTCCCAGGAGCAACGCAACTGGTAACTACAGGGCGCCTTAATCCACTTGACCATCACGGCCGTCAAAAGGAAGTGATAGCCGAGGCTATTTGAGCCACTTCCCCGACGGCAACTCGGATGGTAATCTTGGGCATAGCATTTCACCAAATCACCTCATTCTTTGGGGCACACGTGAGGAACACAAATGCGAACAAGCCTGAATGGTCCCCAGGACTATATGCGAATGAAAACTCACACCCCAGAAGTGACTCGAACCCATACTCCCAGGAGCAACGCAACTGGTAACTACAGGGCGCCTTAATCCACGTGACCATCACGGCCGTCAAAAGGAAGTGATAGCCGAGGCTATTTGAGCCACTTCCCCGACGGCAACTCGGATGGTAATCTTGGGCATAGCATTTCACCAAATCACCTCATTCTTTGGGGCACACGTGAGGAACACAAATGCGAACAAGCCTGAATGGTCCCCAGGACTATATGCGAATGAAAACTCACACCCCAGAAGTGACTCGAACCCATACTCCCAGGTGCAACGCAACTGGTAACTACAGGGCACCTTAATCCACTTGACCATCACGGCCGTCAAAAGGAAGTGATAGCCGAGGCTATTTAAGCCACTTCCCCGACGGCAACTCGGATGGTAATCTTGGGCATAGCATTTCACCAAATCACCTCATTCTTTGGGGCACACGTGAGGAACACAAATGCGAACAAGCCTGAATGGTCCCCAGGACTATATGCGAATGAAAACTCACACCCCAGAAGTGACTCGAACCCATACTCCCAGGTGCAACGCAACTGGTAACTACAGGGCGCCTTAATCCACTTGACCATCACGGCCGTCAAAAGGAAGTGATAGCCGAGGCTATTTGAGCCACTTCCCCGACGGCAACTCGGATGGTAATCTTGGGCATAGCATTTCACCAAATCACCTCATTCTTTGGGGCACACGTGAGGAACACAAATGCGAACAAGCCTGAATGGTCCCCAGGACTATATGCGAATGAAAACTCACACCCCAGAAGTGACTCGAACCCATACTCCCAGGAGCAACGCAACTGGTAACTACAGGGCGCCTTAATCCACTTGACCATCACGGCTGTCAAAAGGAAGTGATAGCCGAAGCTATTTGAGCCACTTCCCCGACGGCAACTCGGATGGTAATCTTGGGCATAGCATTTCACCAAATCACCTCATTTTTTGGGGCACACGTGAGGAACACAAATGCGAACAAGCCTGAATGGTCCCCAGGACTATATGCGAATGAAAACTCACACCCCAGAAGTGACTCGAACCCATACTCCCAGGAGCAACGCAACTGGTAACTACAGGGCGCCTTAATCCACTAGACCAGCACGGCCGTCAAAAGGAAGTGATAGCCGAGGCTATTTAAGCCACTTCCCCGACGGCAACTCGGATGGTAATCTTGGGCATAGCATTTCACCAAATCACCTCATTCTTTGGGGCACACGTGAGGAACACAAATGCGAACAAGCCTGAATGGTCCCCAGGACTATATGCGAATGAAAACTCACACCCCAGAAGTGACTCGAACCCATACTCCCAGGTGCAACGCAACTGGTAACTACAGGGCGCCTTAATCCACTTGACCATCACGGCCGTCAAAAGGAAGTGATAGCCGAGGCTATTTGAGCCACTTCCCCGACGGCAACTCGGATGGTAATCTTGGGCATAGCATTTCACCAAATCACCTCATTCTTTGGGACACACATGAGGAACACAAATGCGAACAAGCCTGAATGGTCCCCAGGACTATATGCGAATGAAAACTCACACCCCAGAAGTGACTCGAACCCATACTCCCAGGAGCAACGTAACTGGTAACTACAGGGCGCCTTAATCCACTTGACCATCACGGCTGTCAAAAGGAAGTGATAGCCGAGGCTATTTGATCCACTTCCCTGACGGCAACTCGGATGGTAATCTTGGGCATAGCATTTCACCAAATCACCTCATTCTCTGGGACACACGTGAGGAACACAAATGCAAACAAGCCTGAATGGTCCCCAGGACTATATGCAAATGAAAACTCACACCCCAGAAGTGACTCGAACCCATACTCCCAGGAGCAACGCAACTGGTAACTACAGGGCGCCTTAATCCACTTGACCATCACGGCCGTCAAAAGGAAGTGATAGCCGAGGCTATTTGAGCCACTTCCCGACGGCAACTCGGATGGTAGTCTTGGGCATAGCATTTCACCAAATCACCTCATTCTTCGGGGCACACATGAGGAACACAAATGCGAACAAGCCTGAATGGTCCCCAGGACTATATGCGAATGAAAACTCACACCCCAGAAGTGACTCGAACCCATACTCCCAGGAGCAACGTAACTGGTAACTACAGGGCGCCTTAATCCACTTGACCATCACGGCTGTCAAAAGGAAGTGATAGCCGAGGCTATTTGATCCACTTCCCTGACGGCAACTCGGATGGTAATCTTGGGCATAGCATTTCACCAAATCACCTCATTCTCTGGGACACACGTGAGGAACACAAATGCAAACAAGCCTGAATGGTCCCCAGGACTATATGCGAATGAAAACTCACACCCCAGAAGTGACTCGAACCCATACTCCCAGGAGCAACGTAACTGGTAACTACAGGGCGCCTTAATCCACTTGACCATCACGGCCGTCAAAAGGAAGTGATAGCCGAGGCTATTTGAGCCACTTCCCCGACGGCAACTCGGATGGTAGTCTTGGGCATAGCATTTCACCAAATCACCTCATTCTTCGGGGCACACGTGAGGAACACAAATGCGAACAAGCCTGAATGGTCCCCAGGACTATATGCGAATGAAAACTCACACCCCAGAAGTGACTCGAACCCATACTCCCAGGAGCAACGCAACTGGTAACTACAGGGCGCTTTAATCCACTTGACCATCACGGCCGTCAAAAGGAAGTGATAGCCGAGGCTATTTGAGCCACTTCCCCGACGGCAACTCGGATGGTAATCTTGGGCATAGCATTTCACCAAATCACCTCATTCTTTGGGGCACACGTGAGGAACACAAATGCGAACAAGCCTGAATGGTCCCCAGGACTATATGCGAATGAAAACTCACACCCCAGAAGTGACTCGAACCCATACTCCCAGGAGCAACGCAACTGGTAACTACAGGGCGCCTTAATCCACTTGACCATCACAGTTGTCAAAAGGAAGTGATAGCCGAAGCTATTTGAGCCACTTCCCCGACGGCAACTCGGATGGTAATCTTGGGCATAGCATTTCACCAAATCACCTCATTTTTTGGGGCACACGTGAGGAACACAAATGCGAACAAGCCTAAATGGTCCCCAGGACTATATGCGAATGAAAACTCACACCCCAGAAGTGACTCGAACCCATACTCCCAGGAGCAACGCAACTGGTAACTACAGGGCGCCTTAATCCACTAGACCATCACGGCCGTCAAAAGGAAGTGATAGCCGAGGCTATTTAAGCCACTTCCCCGACGGCAACTCGGATGGTAATCTTGGGCATAGCATTTCACCAAATCACCTCATTCTTTGGGGCACACGTGAGGAACACAAATGCGAACAAGCCTGAATGGTCCCCAGGACTATATGCGAATGAAAACTCACACCCCAGAAGTGACTCGAACCCATACTCCCAGGTGCAACGCAACTGGTAACTACAGGGCGCCTTAATCCACTTGACCATCACGGCCGTCAAAAGGAAGTGATAGCCGAGGCTATTTGAGCCACTTCCCCGACGGCAACTCGGATGGTAATCTTGGGCATAGCATTTCACCAAATCACCTCATTCTTTGGGACACACGTGAGGAACACAAATGCGAACAAGCCTGAATGGTCCCCAGGACTATATGCGAATGAAAACTCACACCCCAGAAGTGACTCGAACCCATACTCCCAGGAGCAACGTAACTGGTAACTACAGGGCGCCTTAATCCACTTGACCATCACGGCCGTCAAAAGGAAGTGATAGCCGAGGCTATTTGATCCACTTCCCTGACGGCAACTCGGATGGTAATCTTGGGCATAGCATTTCACCAAATCACCTCATTCTCTGGGACACACGTGAGGAACACAAATGCAAACAAGCCTGAATGGTCCCCAGGACTATATGCGAATGAAAACTCACACCCCAGAAGTGACTCGAACCCATACTCCCAGGAGCAACGCAACTGGTAACTACAGGGCGCCTTAATCCACTTGACCATCACGGCCGTCAAAAGGAAGTGATAGCCGAGGCTATTTGAGCCACTTCCCCGACGGCAACTCGGATGGTAGTCTTGGGCATAGCATTTCACCAAATCACCTCATTCTCTGGGACACACGTGAGGAACACAAATGCAAACAAGCCTGAATGGTCCCCAGGACTATATGCGAATGAAAACTCACACCCCAGAAGTGACTCGAACCCATACTCCCAGGAGCAACGCAACTGGTAACTACAGGGCGCCTTAATCCACTTGACCATCACGGTCGTCAAAAGGAAGTGATAGCCGAGGCTATTTGAGCCACTTCCCCGACGGCAACTCGGATGGTAATCTTGGGCATAGCATTTCACCAAATCACCTCATTCTTTGGGGCACACGTGAGGAACACAAATGCGAACAAGCCTGAATGGTCCCCAGGACTATATGCGAATGAAAACTCACACCCCAGAAGTGACTCGAACCCATACTCCCAGGAGCAACGCAACTGGTAACTACAGGGCGCCTTAATCCACTTGACCATCACGGCTGTCAAAAGGAAGTGATAGCCGAAGCTATTTGAGCCACTTCCCCGACGGCAACTCGGATGGTAATCTTGGGCATAGCATTTCACCAAATCACCTCATTTTTTGGGGCACACGTGAGGAACACAAATGCGAACAAGCCTGAATGGCCCCCAGGACTATATGCGAATGAAAACTCACACCCCAGAAGTGACTCGAACCCATACTCCCAGGAGCAACGCAACTGGTAACTACAGGGCGCCTTAATCCACTAGACCATCACGGCCGTCAAAAGGAAGTGATAGCCGAGGCTATTTAAGCCACTTCCCCGACGGCAACTCGGATGGTAATCTTGGGCATAGCATTTCACCAAATCACCTCATTCTTTGGGGCACACGTGAGGAACACAAATGCGAACAAGCCTGAATGGTCCCCAGGACTATATGCGAATGAAAACTCACACCCCAGAAGTGACTCGAACCCATACTCCCAGGTGCAACGCAACTGGTAACTACAGGGCGCCTTAATCCACTTGACCATCACGGCCGTCAAAAGGAAGTGATAGCCGAGGCTATTTGAGCCACTTCCCCGACGGCAACTCGGATGGTAATCTTGGGCATAGCATTTCACCAAATCACCTCATTCTTTGGGACACACGTGAGGAACACAAATGCGAACAAGCCTGAATGGTCCCCAGGACTATATGCGAATGAAAACTCACACCCCAGAAGTGACTCGAACCCATACTCCCAGGAGCAACGTAACTGGTAACTACAGGGCGCCTTAATCCACTTGACCATCACGGCCGTCAAAAGGAAGTGATAGCCGAGGCTATTTGATCCACTTCCCTGACGGCAACTCGGATGGTAATCTTGGGCATAGCATTTCACCAAATCACCTCATTCTCTGGGACACACGTGAGCAACACAAATGCAAACAAGCCTGAATGGTCCCCAGGACTATATGCGAATGAAAACTCACACCCCAGAAGTGACTCGAACCCATACTCCCAGGAGCAACGCAACTGGTAACTACAGGGCGCCTTAATCCACTTGACCATCACGGCCGTCAAAAGGAAGTGATAGCCGAGGCTATTTGAGCCACTTCCCCGACGGCAACTCGGATGGTAGTCTTGGGCATAGCATTTCACCAAATCACCTCATTCTTCGGGGCACACGTGAGGAACACAAATGCGAACAAGCCTGAATGGTCCCCAGGACTATATGCGAATGAAAACTCACACCCCAGAAGTGACTCGAACCCATACTCCCAGGAGCAACGCAACTGGTAACTACAGGGCGCCTTAATCCACTTGACCATCACGGCCGTCAAAAGGAAGTGATAGCCGAGGCTATTTGAGCCACTTCCCCGACGGCAACTCGGATGGTAATCTTGGGCATAGCATTTCACCAAATCACCTCATTCTTTGGGGCACACGTGAGGAACACAAATGCGAACAAGCCTGAATGGTCCCCAGGACTATATGCGAATGAAAACTCACACCCCAGAAGTGACTCGAACCCATACTCCCAGGAGCAACGCAACTGGTAACTACAGGGCGCCTTAATCCACTTGACCATCACGGCCGTCAAAAGGAAGTGATAGCCGAGGCTATTTGAGCCACTTCCTCGACGGCAACTCGGATGGTAATCTTGGGCATAGCATTTCACCAAATCACCTCATTCTTTGGGGCACACGTGAGGAACACAAATGCGAACAAGCCTGAATGGTCCCCAGGACTATATGCGAATGAAAACTCACACCCCAGAAGTGACTCGAACCCATACTCCCAGGAGAAACACAACTGGTAACTACAGGGCGCCTTAATCCACTTGACCATCACGGCCGTCAAAAGGAAGTGATAGCCGAGGCTATTTGAGCCACTTCCCCGACGGCAACTCGGATGGTAATCTTGGGCATAGCATTTCACCAAATCACCTCATTCTTTGGGGCACACGTGAGGAACACAAATGTGAACAAGCCTGAATGGTCCCCAGGACTATATGCGAATGAAAACTCACACCCCAGAAGTGACTCGAACCCATACTCCCAGGTGCAACGCAACTGGTAACTACAGGGCACCTTAATCCACTTGACCATCACGGCCGTCAAAAGGAAGTGATAGCCGAGGCTATTTGAGCCACTTCCCCGACGGCAACTCGGATGGTAATCTTGGGCATAGCATTTCACCAAATCACCTCATTCTTTGGGACACACGTGAGGAACACAAATGCGAACAAGCCTGAATGGTCCCCAGGACTATATACGAATGAAAACTCACACCCCAGAAGTGACTCGAACCCATACTCCCAGGAGCAACGCAACTGGTAACTACAGGGCGCCTTAATCCACTTGACCATCACGGCCATCAAAAGGAAGTGATAGCCGAGGCTATTTGAGCCACTTCCCTGACGGCAACTCGGATGGTAATCTTGGGCATAGCATTTCACCAAATCACCTCATTCTTTGGGGCACACGTGAGGAACTCAAATGCGAACAAGCCTGAATGGTCCCCAGGACTATATGCGAATGAAAACTCACACCCCAGAAGTGACTCGAACCCATACTCCCAGGAGCAACGTAACTGGTAACTACAGGGCGCCTTAATCCACTTGACCATCACGGCCGTCAAAAGGAAGTGATAGCCGAGGCTATTTGAGCCACTTCCCTGACGGCAACTCGGAAGGTAATCTTGGCCATAGCATTTCACCAAATCACCTCATTCTCTTGTACACACGTGAGGAACACAAATGCAAACAAGCCTGAATGGTCCCCAGGACTATATGCGAATGAAAACTCACACCCCAGAAGTGACTCGAACCCATACTCCCAGGAGCAACGCAACTGGTAACTACAGGGCGCCTTAATCCACTTGACCATCACGGCTGTCAAAAGGAAGTGATAGCCGAAGCTATTTGAGCCACTTCCCCGACGGCAACTCGGATGGTAATCTTGGGCATAGCATTTCACCAAATCACCTCATTTTTTGGGGCACACGTGAGGAACACAAATGCGAACAAGCCTGAATGGTCCCCAGGACTATATGCGAATGAAAACTCACACCCCAGAAGTGACTCGAACCCATACTCCCAGGAGCAACGCAACTGGTAACTACAGGGCGCCTTAATCCACTAGACCATCACGGCCGTCAAAAGGAAGTGATAGCCGAGGCTATTTAAGCCACTTCCCCGACGGCAACTCGGATGGTAATCTTGGGCATAGCATTTCACCAAATCACCTCGTTCTTTGGGGCACACGTGAGGAACACAAATGCGAACAAGCCTGAATGGTCCCCAGGACTATATGCGAATGAAAACTCACACCCCAGAAGTGACTCGAACCCATACTCCCAGGTGCAACGCAACTGGTAACTACAGGGCGCCTTAATCCACTTGACCATCACGGCCGTCAAAAGGAAGTGATAGCCGAGGCTATTTGAGCCACTTCCCCGACGGCAACTCGGATGGTAGTCTTGGGCATAGCATTTCACCAAATCACCTCATTCTTTGGGACACACGTGAGGAACACAAATGCGAACAAGCCTGAATGGTCCCCAGGACTATATGCGAATGAAAACTCACACCCCAGAAGTGACTCGAACCCATACTCCCAGGAGCAACGTAACTGGTAACTACAGGGCGCCTTAATCCACTTGACCATCACGGCCGTCAAAAGGAAGTGATAGCCGAGGCTATTTGATCCACTTCCCTGACGGCAACTCGGATGGTAATCTTGGGCATAGCATTTCACCAAATCACCTCATTCTCTGGGACACACGTGAGGAACACAAATGCAAACAACCCTGAATGGTCCCCAGGACTATATGCGAATGAAAACTCACACCCCAGAAGTGACTCGAACCCATACTCCCAGGAGCAACGCAACTGGTAACTACAGGGCGCCTTAATCCACTTGACCATCACGGCCGTCAAAAGGAAGTGATAGCCGAGGCTATTTGAGCCACTTCCCCGACGGCAACTCGGATGGTAGTCTTGGGCATAGCATTTCACCAAATCACCTCATTCTTCGGGGCACACGTGAGGAACACAAATGCGAACAAGCCTGAATGGTCCCCAGGACTATATGCGAATGAAAACTCACACCCCAGAAGTGACTCGAACCCATACTCCCAGGAGCAACGCAACTGGTAACTACAGGGCGCCTTAATCCACTTGATCATCACGGCCGTCAAAAGGAAGTGATAGCCGAGGCTATTTGAGCCACTTCCCCGACGGCAACTCGGATGGTAATCTTGGGCATAGCATTTCACCAAATCACCTCATTCTTTGGGGCACACGTGAGGAACACAAATGCGAACAAGCCTGAATGGTCCCCAGGACTATATGCGAATGAAAACTCACACCCCAGAAGTGACTCGAACCCATACTCCCAGGAGCAACGCAACTGGTAACTACAGGGCGCCTTAATCCACTTGACCATCACGGCCGTCAAAAGGAAGTGATAGCCGAGGCTATTTGAGCCACTTCCTCGACGGCAACTTGGATGGTAATCTTGGGCATAGCATTTCACCAAATCACCTCATTCTTTGGGGCACACGTGAGGAACACAAATGCGAACAAGCCTGAATCGTCCCCAGGACTATATGCGAATGAAAACTCACACCCCAGAAGTGACTCGAACCCATACTCCCAGGAGAAACACAACTGGTAACTACAGGGCGCCTTAATCCACTTGACCATCACGGCCGTCAAAAGGAAGTGATAGCCGAGGCTATTTGAGCCACTTCCCCGACGGCAACTCGGATGGTAATCTTGGGCATAGCATTTCACCAAATCACCTCATTCTTTGGGGCACACGTGAGGAACACAAATGTGAACAAGCCTGAATGGTCCCCAGGACTATATGCGAATGAAAACTCACACCCCAGAAGTGACTCGAACCCATACTCCCAGGTGCAACGCAACTGGTAACTACAGGGCACCTTAATCCACTTGACCATCACGGCCGTCAAAAGGAAGTGATAGCCGAGGCTATTTGAGCCACTTCCCCGACGGCAACTCGGATGGTAATCTTGGGCATAGCATTTCACCAAATCACCTCATTCTTTGGGACACACGTGAGGAACACAAATGCGAACAAGCCTGAATGGTCCCCAGGACTATATACGAATGAAAACTCACACCCCAGAAGTGACTCGAACCCATACTCCCAGGAGCAACGCAACTGGTAACTACAGGGCGCCTTAATCCACTTGACCATCACGGCCATCAAAAGGAAGTGATAGCCGAGGCTATTTGAGCCACTTCCCTGACGGCAACTCGGATGGTAATCTTGGGCATAGCATTTCACCAAATCACCTCATTCTTTGGGGCACACGTGAGGAACTCAAATGCGAACAAGCCTGAATGGTCCCCAGGACTATATGCGAATGAAAACTCACACCCCAGAAGTGACTCGAACCCATACTCCCAGGAGCAACGTAACTGGTAACTACAGGGCGCCTTAATCCACTTGACCATCACGGCCGTCAAAAGGAAGTGATAGCCGAGGCTATTTGAGCCACTTCCCTGACGGCAACTCGGAAGGTAATCTTGGCCATAGCATTTCACCAAATCACCTCATTCTCTTGTACACACGTGAGGAACACAAATGCAAACAAGCCTGAATGGTCCCCAGGACTATATGCGAATGAAAACTCACACCCCAGAAGTGACTCGAACCCATACTCCCAGGAGCAACGCAACTGGTAACTACAGGGCGCCTTAATCCACTTGACCATCACGGCCGTCAAAAGGAAGTGATAGCCGAGGCTATTTGAGCCACTTCCCCGACGGCAACTCGGATGGTAGTCTTGGGCATAGCATTTCACCAAATCACATCATTCTTCGGGGCACACGTGAGGAACACAAATGCGAACAAGCCTGAATGGTCCCCAGGACTATATGCGAATGAAAACTCACACCCCAGAAGTGACTCGAACCCATACTCCCAGGAGCAACGCAACTGGTAACTACAGGGCGCCTTAATCAACTTGACCATCACGGCCATCAAAAGGAAGTGATAGCCGAGGCTATTTGAGCCACTTCCCCGACGGCAACTCGGATGGTAATCTTGGGCATAGCATTTCACCAAATCACCTCATTCTTTGGGGCACACGTGAGGAACACAAATGCGAACAAGCCTGAATGGTCCCCAGGACTATATGCGAATGAAAACTCACACCCCAGAAGTGACTCGAACCCATACTCCCAGGAGCAACGCAACTGGTAACTACAGGGCGCCTTAATCCACTTGACCATCACGGCCGTCAAAAGGAAGTGATAGCCGAGGCTATTTGAGCCACTTCCCCGATGGCAACTCGGATGGTAATCTTGGGCATAGCATTTCACCAAATCACCTCATTCGTTGGGGCACACGTGAGGAACACAAATGCGAACAAGCCTGAATGGTCCCCAGGACTATATGCGAATGAAAACTCACACCCCAGAAGTGACTCGAACCCATACTCCCAGGAGCAACGCAACTGGTAACTACAGGGCGCCTTAATCCACTTGACCATCACAGCCGTCAAAAGGAAGTGATAGCCGAGGCTATTTGAGCCACTTCCCCGACGGCAACTCGGATGGTAATCTTGGGCATAGCATTTCACCAAATCACCTCATTCTTTGGGGCACACGTGAGGAACACAAATGTGAACAAGCCTGAATGGTCCCCAGGACTATATGCGAATGAAAACTCACACCCCAGAAGTGACTCGAACCCATACTCCCAGGAGCAACGCAACTGGTAACTACAGGGCTCCTTAATCCACTTGACCATCACGGCCGTCAAAAGGAAGTGATAGCCGAGGCTATTTGAGCCACTTCCCCGACGGCAACTCGGATGGTAATCTTGGGCATAGCATTTCACCAAATCACCTCATTCTTTGGGGCACACGTGAGGAACGCAAATGCGAACAAGCCTGAATGGTCCCCAGGACTATATGCGAATGAAAACTCACACCCGAGAAGTGACTCGAACCCATACTCCCAGGAGCAACGCAACTGGTAACTACAGGGCGCCTTAATCCACTTGACCACCACGGCCGTCAAAAGGAAGTGATAGCCGAGGCTATTTGAGCCACTTCCCCGACGGCAACTCGGATGGTAATCTTGGGCATAGCATTTCACCAAATCACCTCATTCTTTGGGGCACACGTGAGGAACACAAATGCGAACAAGCCTGAATGGTCCCCAGGACTATATGCGAATGAAAACTCACACCCCAGAAGTGACTCGAACCCATACTCCCAGGAGCAACGCAACTGGTAACTACAGGGCGCCTTAATCCACTTGACCATCACGGCCGTCAAAAGGAAGTGATAGCCGAGGCTATTTGAGCCACTTCCCCGACGGCAACTCGGATGGTAATCTTGGGCATAGCATTTCACCAAATCACCTCATTCTTTGGGGCACACGTGAGGAACACAAATGCGAACAAGCCTGAATGGTCCCCAGGACTATATGCGAATGAAAACTCACACCCCAGAAGTGACTCGAACCCATACTCCCAGGAGAAACGCAACTGGTAACTACAGGGCGCCTTAATCCACTTGACCATCACGGCCATCAAAAGGAAGTGATAGCCGAGGCTATTTGAGCCACTTCCCCGACGGCAACTCGGATGGTAATCTTGGGCATAGCATTTCACCAAATCACCTCATTCTTTGGGGCACACGTGAGGAACACAAATGTGAACAAGCCTGAATGGTCCCCAGGACTATATGCGAATGAAAACTCACACCCCAGAAGTGACTCGAACCCATACTCCCAGGAGCAACGCAACTGGTAACTACAGGGCTCCTTAATCCACTTGACCATCACGGCCGTCAAAAGGAAGTGATAGCCGAGGCTATTTGAGCCACTTCCCCGACGGCAACTCGGATGGTAATCTTGGGCATAGCATTTCACCAAATCACCTCATTCTTTGGGGCACACGTGAGGAACGCAAATGCGAACAAGCCTGAATGGTCCCCAGGACTATATGCGAATGAAAACTCACACCCGAGAAGTGACTCGAACCCATACTCCCAGGAGCAACGCAACTGGTAACTACAGGGCGCCTTAATCCACTTGACCATCACGGCCGTCAAAAGGAAGTGATAGCCGAGGCTATTTGAGCCACTTCCCCGACGGCAACTCGGATGGTAATCTTGGGCATAGCATTTCACCAAATCACCTCATTCTTTGGGGCACACGTGAGGAACACAAATGCGAACAAGCCTGAATGGTCCCCAGGACTATATGCGAATGAAAACTCACACCCCAGAAGTGACTCGAACCCATACTCCCAGGAGCAACGCAACTGGTAACTACAGGGCGCCTTAATCCACTTGACCATCACGGCCGTCAAAAGGTTATGATAGCCGAGGCTATTTGAGCCACTTCCCCGACGGCAACTCGGATGGTAATCTTGGGCATAGCATTTCACCAAATCACCTCATTCTTTGGGGCACACGTGAGGAACACAAATGCGAACAAGCCTGAATGGTCCCCAGGACTATATGCGAATGAAAACTCACACCCCAGAAGTGACTCGAACCCATACTCCCAGGAGAAACGCAACTGGTAACTACAGGGCGCCTTAATCCACTTGACCATCACGGCCATCAAAAGGAAGTGATAGCCGAGGCTATTTCAGCCACTTCCCCGACGGCAACTCGGATGGTAATCTTGGGCATAGCATTTCACCAAATCACCTCATTCTTTGGGGCACACGTGAGGAACACAAATGCGAACAAGCCTGAATGGTCCCCAGGACTATATGCGAATGAAAACTCACACCCCAGAAGTGACTCGAACCCATACTCCCAGGTGCAACGCAACTGGTAACTACAGGGCACCTTAATCCACTTGACCATCACGGCCGTCAAAAGGAAGTGATAGCCGAGGCTATTTGAGCCACTTCCCCGACGGCAACTCGGATGGTAATCTTGGGCATAGCATTTCACCAAATCACCTCATTCTTTGGGACACACGTGAGGAACACAAATGCGAACAAGCCTGAATGATCCCCAGGACTATATACGAATGAAAACTCACACCCCAGAAGTGACTCGAACCCATACTCCCAGGAGCAACGCAACTGGTAACTACAGGGCGCCTTAATCCACTTGACCATCACGGCCATCAAAAGGAAGTGATAGCCGAGGCTAATTGAGCCACTTCCCCGACGGCAACTCGGATGGTAATCTTGGGCATAGCATTTCACCAAATCACCTCATTCTTTGGGGCACACGTGAGGAACACAAATGCGAACAAGCCTGAATGGTCCCCAGGACTATATGCGAATGAAAACTCACACCCCAGAAGTGACTCGAACCCATACTCCCAGGAGCAACGTAACTGGTAACTACAGGACGCCTTAATCCACTTGACCATCACGGCCGTCAAAAGGAAGTGATAGCCGAGGCTATTTGAGCCACTTCCCTGACGGCAACTCGGATGGTAATCTTGGCCATAGCATTTCACCAAATCACCTCATTCTCTTGGACACACGTGAGGAACACAAATGCAAACAAGCCTGAATGGTCCCCAGGACTATATGCGAATGAAAACTCACACCCCAGAAGTGACTCGAACCCATACTCCCAGGAGCAACGCAACTGGTAACTACAGGGCACCTTAATCCACTTGACCATCACGGCCGTCAAAAGGAAGTGATAGCCGAGGCTATTTGAGCCACTTCCCCGACGGCAACTCGGATGGTAGTCTTGGGCATAGCATTTCACCAAATCACCTCATTCTTCGGGGCACACGTGAGGAACACAAATGCGAACAAGCCTGAATGGTCCCCAGGACTATATGCGAATGAAAACTCACACCCCAGAAGTGACTCGAACCCATACTCCCAGGAGCAACGCAACTGGTAACTACAGGGCGCCTTAATCAACTTGACCATCACGGCCATCAAAAGGAAGTGATAGCCGAGGATATTTGAGCCACTTCCCCGACGGCAACTCGGATGGTAATCTTGGGCATAGCATTTCACCAAATCACCTCATTCTTTGGGGCACACGTGAGGAACACAAATGCGAACAAGCCTGAATGGTCCCCAGGACTATATGCGAATGAAAACTCACACCCCAGAAGTGACTCGAACCCATACTCCCAGGAGCAACGCAACTGGTAACTACAGGGCGCCTTAATCCACTTGACCATCACGGCCGTCAAAAGGAAGTGATAGCCGAGGCTATTTGAGCCACTTCCCCGATGGCAACTCGGATGGTAATCTTGGGCATAGCATTTCACCAAATCACCTCATTCGTTGGGGCACACGTGAGGAACACAAATGCGAACAAGCCTGAATCGTCCCCAGGACTATATGCGAATGAAAACTCACACCCCAGAAGTGACTCGAACCCATACTCCCAGGAGCAACGCAACTGGTAACTACAGGGCGCCTTAATCCACTTGACCATCACGGCCGTCAAAAGGAAGTGATAGCCGAGGCTATTTGAGCCACTTCCCCGACGGCAACTCGGATGGTAATCTTGGGCATAGCATTTCACCAAATCACCTCATTCTTTGGGGCACACGTGAGGAACACAAATGTGAACAAGCCTGAATGGTCCCCAGGACTATATGCGAATGAAAACTCACACCCCAGAAGTGACTCGAACCCATACTCCCAGGAGCAACGCAACTGGTAACTACAGGGCTCCTTAATCCACTTGACCATCACGGCCGTCAAAAGGAAGTGATAGCCGAGGCTATTTGAGCCACTTCCCCGACGGCAACTCGGATGGTAATCTTGGGCATAGCATTTCACCAAATCACCTCATTCTTTGGGGCACACGTGAGGAACGCAAATGCGAACAAGCCTGAATGGTCCCCAGGACTATATGCGAATGAAAACTCACACCCGAGAAGTGACTCGAACCCATACTCCCAGGAGCAACGCAACTGGTAACTACAGGGCGCCTTAATCCACTTGACCATCACGGCCGTCAAAAGGAAGTGATAGCCGAGGCTATTTGAGCCACTTCCCCGACGGCAACTCGGATGGTAATCTTGGGCATAGCATTTCACCAAATCACCTCATTCTTTGGGGCACACGTGAGGAACACAAATGCGAACAAGCCTGAATGGTCCCCAGGACTATATGCGAATGAAAACTCACACCCAAGAAGTGACTCGAACCCATACTCCCAGGTGCAACGCAACTGGTAACTACAGGGCGCCTTAATCCACTTGACCATCACGGCCGTCAAAAGGAAGTGATAGCCGAGGCTATTTGAGCCACTTCCCCGACGGCAACTCGGATGGTAATCTTGGGCATAGCATTTCACCAAATCACCTCATTCTTTGGGACACACGTGAGGAACACAAATGCGAACAAGCCTGAATGGTCCCCAGGACTATATGCGAATGAAAACTCACACCCCAGAAGTGACTCGAACCCATACTCCCAGGAGCAACGTAACTGGTAACTACAGGGCGCCTTAATCCACTTGACCATCACGGCCGTCAAAAGGAAGTGATAGCCGAGGCTATTTGATCCACTTCCCTGACGGCAACTCGGATGGTAATCTTGGGCATAGCATTTCACCAAATCACCTCATTCTCTGGGACACACGTGAGGAACACAAATGCAAACAAGCCTGAATGGTCCCCAGGACTATATGCGAATGAAAACTCGCACCCCAGAAGTGACTCGAACCCATACTCCCAGGAGCAACGCAACTGGTAACTACAGGGCGCCGTAATCCACTTGACCATCACGGCCGTCAAAAGGAAGTGATAGCCGAGGCTATTTGAGCCACTTCCCCGACGGCAACTCGGATGGTAGTCTTGGGCATAGCATTTCACCAAATCACCTCATTCTTCGGGGCACACGTGAGGAACACAAATGCGAACAAGCCTGAATGGTCCCCAGGACTATATACGAATGAAAACTCACACCCCAGAAGTGACTCGAACCCATACTCCCAGGAGCAACGCAACTGGTAACTACAGGGCGCCTTAATCCACTTGACCATCACGGCCATCAAAAGGAAGTGATAGCCGAGGCTATTTGAGCCACTTCCCTGACGGCAACTCGGATGGTAATCTTGGGCATAGCATTTCACCAAATCACCTCATTCTTTGGGGCACACGTGAGGAACTCAAATGCGAACAAGCCTGAATGGTCCCCAGGACTATATGCGAATGAAAACTCACACCCCAGAAGTGACTCGAACCCATACTCCCAGGAGCAACGTAACTGGTAACTACAGGGCGCCTTAATCCACTTGACCATCACGGCCGTCAAAAGGAAGTGATAGCCGAGGCTATTTGAGCCACTTCCCTGACGGCAACTCGGAAGGTAATCTTGGCCATAGCATTTCACCAAATTACCTCATTCTCTTGTACACACGTGAGGAACACAAATGCAAACAAGCCTGAATGGTCCCCAGGACTATATGCGAATGAAAACTCACACCCCAGAAGTGACTCGAACCCATACTCCCAGGAGCAACGCAACTGGTAACTACAGGGCGCCTTAATCCACTTGACCATCACGGCCGTCAAAAGGAAGTGATAGCCGAGGCTATTTGAGCCACTTCCCCGACGGCAACTCGGATGGTAGTCTTGGGCATAGCATTTCACCAAATCACATCATTCTTCGGGGCACACGTGAGGAACACAAATGCGAACAAGCCTGAATGGTCCCCAGGACTATATGCGAATGAAAACTCACACCCCAGAAGTGACTCGAACCCATACTCCCAGGAGCAACGCAACTGGTAACTACAGGGCGCCTTAATCAACTTGACCATCACGGCCATCAAAAGGAAGTGATAGCCGAGGCTATTTGAGCCACTTCCCCGACGGCAACTCGGATGGTAATCTTGGGCATAGCATTTCACCAAATCACCTCATTCTTTGGGGCACACGTGAGGAACACAAATGCGAACAAGCCTGAATGGTCCCCAGGACTATATGCAAATGAAAACTCACACCCCAGAAGTGACTCGAACCCATACTCCCAGGAGCAACGCAACTGGTAACTACAGGGCGCCTTAATCCACTTGACCATCACGGCCGTCAAAAGGAAGTGATAGCCGAGGCTATTTGAGCCACTTCCCCGATGGCAACTCGGATGGTAATCTTGGGCATAGCATTTCACCAAATCACCTCATTCGTTGGGGCACACGTGAGGAACACAAATGCGAACAAGCCTGAATGGTCCCCAGGACTATATGCGAATGAAAACTCACACCCCAGAAGTGACTCGAACCCATACTCCCAGGAGCAACGCAACTGGTAACTACAGGGCGCCTTAATCCACTTGACCATCACAGCCGTCAAAAGGAAGTGATAGCCGAGGCTATTTGAGCCACTTCCCCGACGGCAACTCGGATGGTAATCTTGGGCATAGCATTTCACCAAATCACCTCATTCTTTGGGGCACACGTGAGGAACACAAATGTGAACAAGCCTGAATGGTCCCCAGGACTATATGCGAATGAAAACTCACACCCCAGAAGTGACTCGAACCCATACTCCCAGGAGCAACGCAACTGGTAACTACAGGGCTCCTTAATCCACTTGACCATCACGGCCGTCAAAAGGAAGTGATAGCCGAGGCTATTTGAGCCACTTCCCCGACGGCAACTCGGATGGTAATCTTGGGCATAGCATTTCACCAAATCACCTCATTCTTTGGGGCACACGTGAGGAACGCAAATGCGAACAAGCCTGAATGGTCCCCAGGACTATATGCGAATGAAAACTCACACCCGAGAAGTGACTCGAACCCATACTCCCAGGAGCAACGCAACTGGTAACTACAGGGCGCCTTAATCCACTTGACCACCACGGCCGTCAAAAGGAAGTGATAGCCGAGGCTATTTGAGCCACTTCCCCGACGGCAACTCGGATGGTAATTTTGGGCATAGCATTTCACCAAATCACCTCATTCTTTGGGGCACACGTGAGGAACACAAATGCGAACAAGCCTGAATGGTCCCCAGGACTATATGCGAATGAAAACTCACACCCCAGAAGTGACTCGAACCCATACTCCCAGGAGCAACGCAACTGGTAACTACAGGGCGCCTTAATCCACTTGACCATCACGGCCGTCAAAAGGAAGTGATAGCCGAGGCTATTTGAGCCACTTCCCCGACGGCAACTCGGATGGTAATCTTGGGCATAGCATTTCACCAAATCACCTCATTCTTTGGGGCACACGTGAGGAACACAAATGCGAACAAGCCTGAATGGTCCCCAGGACTATATGCGAATGAAAACTCACACCCCAGAAGTGACTCGAACCCATACTCCCAGGAGAAACGCAACTGGTAACTACAGGGCGCCTTAATCCACTTGACCATCACGGCCATCAAAAGGAAGTGATAGCCGAGGCTATTTGAGCCACTTCCCCGACGGCAACTCGGATGGTAATCTTGGGCATAGCATTTCACCAAATCACCTCATTCTTTGGGGCACACGTGAGGAACACAAATGTGAACAAGCCTGAATGGTCCCCAGGACTATATGCGAATGAAAACTCACACCCCAGAAGTGACTCGAACCCATACTCCCAGGAGCAACGCAACTGGTAACTACAGGGCTCCTTAATCCACTTGACCATCACGGCCGTCAAAAGGAAGTGATAGCCGAGGCTATTTGAGCCACTTCCCCGACGGCAACTCGGATGGTAATCTTGGGCATAGCATTTCACCAAATCACCTCATTCTTTGGGGCACACGTGAGGAACGCAAATGCGAACAAGCCTGAATGGTCCCCAGGACTATATGCGAATGAAAACTCACACCCGAGAAGTGACTCGAACCCATACTCCCAGGAGCAACGCAACTGGTAACTACAGGGCGCCTTAATCCACTTGACCATCACGGCCGTCAAAAGGAAGTGATAGCCGAGGCTATTTGAGCCACTTCCCCGACGGCAACTCGGATGGTAATCTTGGGCATAGCATTTCACCAAATCACCTCATTCTTTGGGGCACACGTGAGGAACACAAATGCGAACAAGCCTGAATGGTCCCCAGGACTATATGCGAATGAAAACTCACACCCCAGAAGTGACTCGAACCCATACTCCCAGGAGCAACGCAACTGGTAACTACAGGGCGCCTTAATCGACTTGACCATCACGGCCGTCAAAAGGTTATGATAGCCGAGGCTATTTGAGCCACTTCCCCGACGGCAACTCGGATGGTAATCTTGGGCATAGCATTTCACCAAATCACCTCATTCTTTGGGGCACACGTGAGGAACACAAATGCGAACAAGCCTGAATGGTCCCCAGGACTATATGCGAATGAAAACTCACACCCCAGAAGTGACTCGAACCCATACTCCCAGGAGAAACGCAACTGGTAACTACAGGGCGCCTTAATCCACTTGACCATCACGGCCATCAAAAGGAAGTGATAGCCGAGGCTATTTCAGCCACTTCCCCGACGGCAACTCGGATGGTAATCTTGGGCATAGCATTTCACCAAATCACCTCATTCTTTGGGGCACACGTGAGGAACACAAATGCGAACAAGCCTGAATGGTCCCCAGGACTATATGCGAATGAAAACTCACACCCCAGAAGTGACTCGAACCCATACTCCCAGGTGCAACGCAACTGGTAACTACAGGGCACCTTAATCCACTTGACCATCACGGCCGTCAAAAGGAAGTGATAGCCGAGGCTATTTGAGCCACTTCCCCGACGGCAACTCGGATGGTAATCTTGGGCATAGCATTTCACCAAATCACCTCATTCTTTGGGACACACGTGAGGAACACAAATGCGAACAAGCCTGAATGGTCCCCAGGACTATATACGAATGAAAACTCACACCCCAGAAGTGACTCGAACCCATACTCCCAGGAGCAACGCAACTGGTAACTACAGGGCGCCTTAATCCACTTGACCATCACGGCCATCAAAAGGAAGTGATAGCCGAGGCTAATTGAGCCACTTCCCCGACGGCAACTCGGATGGTAATCTTGGGCATAGCATTTCACCAAATCACCTCATTCTTTGGGGCACACGTGAGGAACACAAATGTGAACAAGCCTGAATGGTCCCCAGGACTATATGCGAATGAAAACTCACACCCCAGAAGTGACTCGAACCCATACTCCCAGGAGCAACGCAACTGGTAACTACAGGGCTCCTTAATCCACTTGACCATCACGGCCGTCAAAAGGAAGTGATAGCCGAGGCTATTTGAGCCACTTCCCCGACGGCAACTCGGATGGTAATCTTGGGCATAGCATTTCACCAAATCACCTCATTCTTTGGGGCACACGTGAGGAACGCAAATGCGAACAAGCCTGAATGGTCCCCAGGACTATATGCGAATGAAAACTCACACCCGAGAAGTGACTCGAACCCATACTCCCAGGAGCAACGCAACTGGTAACTACAGGGCGCCTTAATCCACTTGACCATCACGGCCGTCAAATGGAAGTGATAGCCGAGGCTATTTGAGCCACTTCCCCGACGGCAACTCGGATGGTAATCTTGGGCATAGCATTTCACCAAATCACCTCATTCTTTGGGGCACACGTGAGGAACACAAATGCGAACAAGCCTGAATGGTCCCCAGGACTATATGCGAATGAAAACTCACACCCCAGAAGTGACTCGAACCCATACTCCCAGGTGCAACGCAACTGGTAACTACAGGGCGCCTTAATCCACTTGACCATCACGGCCGTCAAAAGGAAGTGATAGCCGAGGCTATTTGAGCCACTTCCCCGACGGCAACTCGGATGGTAATCTTGGGCATAGCATTTCACCAAATCACCTCATTCTTTGGGACACACGTGAGGAACACAAATGCGAACAAGCCTGAATGGTCCCCAGGACTATATGCGAATGAAAACTCACACCCCAGAAGTGACTCGAACCCATACTCCCAGGAGCAACGTAACTGGTAACTACAGGGCGCCTTAATCCACTTGACCATCACGGCCGTCAAAAGGAAGTGATAGCCGAGGCTATTTGATCCACTTCCCTGACGGCAACTCGGATGGTAATCTTGGGCATAGCATTTCACCAAATCACCTCATTCTCTGGGACACACGTGAGGAACACAAATGCAAACAAGCCTGAATGGTCCCCAGGACTATATGCGAATGAAAACTCACACCCCAGAAGTGACTCGAACCCATACTCCCAGGAGCAACGCAACTGGTAACTACAGGGCGCCTTAATCCACTTGACCATCACGGCCGTCAAAAGGAAGTGATAGCCGAGGCTATTTGAGCCACTTCCCCGACGGCAACTCGGATGGTAGTCTTGGGCATAGCATTTCACCAAATCACCTCATTCTTCGGGGCACACGTGAGGAACACAAATGCGAACAAGCCTGAATGGTCCCCAGGACTATATGCGAATGAAAACTCACACCCCAGAAGTGACTCGAACCCATACTCCCAGGAGCAACGCAACTGGTAACTACAGGGCGCCTTAATCCACTTGACCATCACGGCCGTCAAAAGGAAGTGATAGCCGAGGCTATTTGAGCCACTTCCCCGACGGCAACTCGGATGGTAATCTTGGGCATAGCATTTCACCAAATCACCTCATTCTTTGGGGCACACGTGAGGAACACAAATGCGAACAAGCCTGAATGGTCCCCAGGACTATATGCGAATGAAAACTCACACCCCAGAAGTGACTCGAACCCATACTCCCAGGTGCAACGCAACTGGTAACTACAGGGCGCCTTAATCCACTTGACCATCACGGCCGTCAAAAGGAAGTGATAGCCGAGGCTATTTGAGCCACTTCCCCGACGGCAACTCGGATGGTAATCTTGGGCATAGCATTTCACCAAATCACCTCATTCTTTGGGACACACGTGAGGAACACAAATGCGAACAAGCCTGAATGGTCCCCAGGACTATTTACGAATGAAAACTCACACCCCAGAAGTGACTCGAACCCATACTCCCAGGAGCAACGCAACTGGTAACTACAGGGCGCCTTAATCCACTTGACCATCACGGCCGTCAAAAGGAAGTGATAGCCGAGGCTATTTGAGCCACTTCCCCGACGGCAACTCGGATGGTAATCTTGGGCATAGCATTTCACCAAATCACCTCATTCTTTGGGGCACACGTGAGGAACACAAATGCGAACAAGCCTGAATGGTCCCCAGGACTATAAGCGAATGAAAACTCACACCCCAGAAGTGACTCGAACCCATACTCCCAGGAGCAACGCAACTGGTAACTACAGGGCGCCTTAATCCACTTGACCATCACGGCCGTCAAAAGGAAGTGATAGCCGAGGCTATTTGAGCCACTTCCCCGACGGCAACTCGGATGGTAATCTTGGGCATAGCATTTCACCAAATCACCTCATTCTTTGGGGCACACGTGAGGAACACAAATGCAAACAAGCCTGAATGGTCCCCAGGACTATATGCGAATGAAAACTCACACCCCAGAAGTGACTCGAACCCATACTCCCAGGAGAAACGCAACTGGTAACTACAGGGCGCCTTAATCCACTTGACCATCACGGCCGTCAAAAGGAAGTGATAGCCGAGGCTATTTGAGCCACTTCCCCGACGGCAACTCGGATGGTAATCTTGGGCATAGCATTTCACCAAATCACCTCATTCTTTGGGGCACACGTGAGGAACACAAATGCGAACAAGCCTGAATGGTCCCCAGGACTATATGCGAATGAAAACTCACACCCCAGAAGTGACTCGAACCCATACTCCCAGGTGCAACGCAACTGGTAACTACAGGGCACCTTAATCCACTTGACCATCACGGCCGTCAAAAGGAAGTGATAGCCGAGGCTATTTGAGCCACTTCCCCGACGGCAACTCGGATGGTAATCTTGGGCATAGCATTTCACCAAATCACCTCATTCTTTGGGACACACGTGAGGAACACAAATGCGAACAAGCCTGAATGGTCCCCAGGACTATATACGAATGAAAACTCACACCCCAGAAGTGACTCGAACCCATACTCCCAGGAGCAACGCAACTGGTAACTACAGGGCGCCTTAATCCACTTGACCATCACGGCCATCAAAAGGAAGTGATAGCCGAGGCTATTTGAGCCACTTCCCCGACGGCAACTCGGATGGTAATCTTGGGCATAGCATTTCACCAAATCACCTCATTCTTTGGGGCACACGTGAGGAACACAAATGCGAACAAGCCTGAATGGTCCCCAGGACTATATGCGAATGAAAACTCACACCCCAGAAGTGACTCGAACCCATACTCCCAGGAGCAACGCAACTGGTAACTACAGGGCGCCTTAATCCAATTGACCATCACGGCCGTCAAAAGGAAGTGATAGCCGAGGCTATTTGAGCCACTTCCCTGACGGCAACTCGGATGGTAATCTTGGGCATAGCATTTCACCAAATCACCTCATTCTTTGGGGCACACGTGAGGAACTCAAATGCGAACAAGCCTGAATGGTCCCCAGGACTATATGCGAATGAAAACTCACACCCCAGAAGTGACTCGAACCCATACTCCCAGGAGCAACGTAACTGGTAACTACAGGGCGCCTTAATCCACTTGACCATCACGGCCGTCAAAAGGAAGTGATAGCCGAGGCTATTTGAGCCACTTCCCTGACGGCAACTCGGATGGTAATCTTGGCCATAGCATTTCACCAAATCACCTCATTCTCTTGGACACACGTGAGGAACACAAATGCAAACAAGCCTGAATGGTCCCCAGGACTATATGCGAATGAAAACTCACACCCCAGAAGTGACTCGAACCCATACTCCCAGGAGCAACGCAACTGGTAACTAAAGGGCGCCTTAATCCACTTGACCATCACGGCCGTCAAAAGGAAGTGATAGCCGAGGCTATTTGAGCCACTTCCCCGACGGCAACTCGGATGGTAGTCTTGGGCATAGCATTTCACCAAATCACATCATTCTTCGGGGCACACGTGAGGAACACAAATGCGAACAAGCCTGAATGGTCCCCAGGACTATATGCGAATGAAAACTCACACCCCAGAAGTGACTCGAACCCATACTCCCAGGAGCAACGCAACTGGTAACTACAGGGCGCCTTAATCAACTTGACCATCACGGCCATCAAAAGGAAGTGATAGCCGAGGCTATTTGAGCCACTTCCCCGACGGCAACTCGGATGGTAATCTTGGGCATAGCATTTCACCAAATCACCTCATTCTTTGGGGCACACGTGAGGAACACAAATGCGAACAAGCCTGAATGGTCCCCAGGACTATATGCGAATGAAAACTCACACCCCAGAAGTGACTCGAACCCATACTCCCAGGAGCAACGCAACTGGTAACTACAGGGCGCCTTAATCCACTTGACCATCACGGCCGTCAAAAGGAAGTGATAGCCGAGGCTATTTGAGCCACTTCCCCGATGGCAACTCGGATGGTAATCTTGGGCATAGCATTTCACCAAATCACCTCATTCGTTGGGGCACACGTGAGGAACACAAATGCGAACAAGCCTGAATGGTCCCCAGGACTATATGCGAATGAAAACTCACACCCCAGAAGTGACTCGAACCCATACTCCCAGGAGCAACGCAACTGGTAACTACAGGGCGCCTTAATCCACTTGATCATCACGGCCGTCAAAAGGAAGTGATAGCCGAGGCTATTTGAGCCACTTCCCCGACGGCAACTCGGATGGTAATCTTGGGCATAGCATTTCACCAAATCACCTCATTCTTTGGGGTACACGTGAGGAACACAAATGTGAACAAGCCTGAATGGTCCCCAGGACTATATGCGAATGAAAACTCACACCCCAGAAGTGACTCGAACCCATACTCCCAGGAGCAACGCAACTGGTAACTACAGGGCTCCTTAATCCACTTGACCATCACGGCCGTCAAAAGGAAGTGATAGCCGAGGCTATTTGAGCCACTTCCCCGACGGCAACTCGGATGGTAATCTTGGGCATAGCATTTCACCAAATCACCTCATTCTTTGGGGCACACGTGAGGAACGCAAATGCGAACAAGCCTGAATGGTCCCCAGGACTATATGCGAATGAAAACTCACACCCGAGAAGTGACTCGAACCCATACTCCCAGGAGCAACGCAACTGGTAACTACAGGGCGCCTTAATCCACTTGACCATCACGGCCGTCAAAAGGAAGTGATAGCCGAGGCTATTTGAGCCACTTCCCCGACGGCAACTCGGATGGTAATCTTGGGCATAGCATTTCACCAAATCACCTCATTCTTTGGGGCACACGTGAGGAACACAAATGCGAACAAGCCTGAATGGTCCCCAGGACTATATGCGAATGAAAACTCACACCCCAGAAGTGACTCGAACCCATACTCCCAGGAGCAACGCAACTGGTAACTACAGGGCGCCTTAATCCACTTGACCATCACGGCCGTCAAAAGGAAGTGATAGCCGAGGCTATTTGAGCCACTTCCCCGACGGCAACTCGGATGGTAATCTTGGGCATAGCATTTCACCAAATCACCTCATTCTTTGGGGCACACGTGAGGAACACAAATGCGAACAAGCCTGAATGGTCCCCAGGACTATATGCGAATGAAAACTCACACCCCAGAAGTGACTCGAACCCATACTCCCAGGAGAAACGCAACTGGTAACTACAGGGCGCCTTAATCCACTTGACCATCACGGCCGTCAAAAGGAAGTGATAGCCGAGGCTATTTGAGCCACTTCCCCGACGGCAACTCGGATGGTAATCTTGGGCATAGCATTTCACCAAATCACCTCATTCTTTGGGGCACACGTGAGGAACACAAATGCGAACAAGCCTGAATGGTCCCCAGGACTATATGCGAATGAAAACTCACACCCCAGAAGTGACTCGAACCCATACTCCCAGGTGCAACGCAACTGGTAACTACAGGGCACCTTAATCCACTTGACCATCACGGCCGTCAAAAGGAAGTGATAGCCGAGGCTATTTGAGCCACTTCCCCGACGGCAACTCGGATGGTAATCTTGGGCATAGCATTTCACCAAATCACCTCATTCTTTGGGACACACGTGAGGAACACAAATGCGAACAAGCCTGAATGGTCCCCAGGACTATATACGAATGAAAACTCACACCCCAGAAGTGACTCGAACCCATACTCCCAGGAGCAACGCAACTGGTAACTACAGGGCGCCTTAATCCACTTGACCATCACGGCCATCAAAAGGAAGTGATAGCCGAGGCTATTTGAGCCACTTCCCCGACGGCAACTCGGATGGTAATCTTGGGCATAGCATTTCACCAAATCACCTCATTCTTTGGGGCACACGTGAGGAACACAAATGCGAACAAGCCTGAATGGTCCCCAGGACTATATGCGAATGAAAACTCACACCCCAGAAGTGACTCGAACCCATACTCCCAGGAGCAACGCAACTGGTAACTACAGGGCGCCTTAATCCAATTGACCATCACGGCCGTCAAAAGGAAGTGATAGCCGAGGCTATTTGAGCCACTTCCCTGACGGCAACTCGGATGGTAATCTTGGGCATAGCATTTCACCAAATCACCTCATTCTTTGGGGCACACGTGAGGAACTCAAATGCGAACAAGCCTGAATGGTCCCCAGGACTATATGCGAATGAAAACTCACACCCCAGAAGTGACTCGAACCCATACTCCCAGGAGCAACGTAACTGGTAACTACAGGGCGCCTTAATCCACTTGACCATCACGGCCGTCAAAAGGAAGTGATAGCCGAGGCTATTTGAGCCACTTCCCTGACGGCAACTCGGATGGTAATCTTGGCCATAGCATTTCACCAAATCACCTCATTCTCTTGGACACACGTGAGGAACACAAATGCAAACAAGCCTGAATGGTCCCCAGGACTATATGCGAATGAAAACTCACACCCCAGAAGTGACTCGAACCCATACTCCCAGGAGCAACGCAACTGGTAACTACAGGGCGCCTTAATCCATTTGACCATCACGGCCGTCAAAAGGAAGTGATAGCCGAGGCTATTTGAGCCACTTCCCCGACGGCAACTCGGATGGTAGTCTTGGGCATAGCATTTCACCAAATCACCTCATTCTTCGGGGCACACGTGAGGAACACAAATGCGAACAAGCCTGAATGGTCCCCAGGACTATATGCGAATGAAAACTCACACCCCAGAAGTGACTCGAACCCATACTCCCAGGAGCAACGCAACTGGTAACTACAGGGCGCCTTAATCAACTTGACCATCACGGCCATCAAAAGGAAGTGATAGCCGAGGATATTTGAGCCACTTCCCCTTCGGCAACTCGGATGGTAATCTTGGGCATAGCATTTCACCAAATCACCTCATTCTTTGGGGCACACGTGAGGAACACAAATGCGAACAAGCCTGAATGGTCCCCAGGACTATATGCGAATGAAAACTCACACCCCAGAAGTGACTCGAACCCATACTCCCAGGAGCAACACAACTGGTAACTACAGGGCGCCTTAATCCACTTGACCATCACGGCCGTCAAAAGGAAGTGATAGCCGAGGCTATTTGAGCCACTTCCCCGATGGCAACTCGGATGGTAATCTTGGGCATAGCATTTCACCAAATCACCTCATTCGTTGGGGCACACGTGAGGAACACAAATGCGAACAAGCCTGAATCGTCCCCAGGACTATATGCGAATGAAAACTCACACCCCAGAAGTGACTCGAACCCATACTCCCAGGAGCAACGCAACTGGTAACTACAGGGCGCCTTAATCCACTTGACCATCACGGCCGTCAAAAGGAAGTGATAGCCGAGGCTATTTGAGCCACTTCCCCGACGGCAACTCGGATGGTAATCTTGGGCATAGCATTTCACCAAATCACCTCATTCTTTGGGGCACACGTGAGGAACACAAATGTGAACAAGCCTGAATGGTCCCCAGGACTATATGCGAATGAAAACTCACACCCCAGAAGTGACTCGAACCCATACTCCCAGGAGCAACGCAACTGGTAACTACAGGGCTCCTTAATCCACTTGACCATCACGGCCGTCAAAAGGAAGTGATAGCCGAGGCTATTTGAGCCACTTCCCCGACGGCAACTCGGATGGTAATCTTGGGCATAGCATTTCACCAAATCACCTCATTCTTTGGGGCACACGTGAGGAACGCAAATGCGAACAAGCCTGAATGGTCCCCAGGACTATATGCGAATGAAAACTCACACCCGAGAAGTGACTCGAACCCATACTCCCAGGAGCAACGCAACTGGTAACTACAGGGCGCCTTAATCCACTTGACCATCACGGCCGTCAAAAGGAAGTGATAGCCGAGGCTATTTGAGCCACTTCCCCGACGGCAACTCGGATGGTAATCTTGGGCATAGCATTTCACCAAATCACCTCATTCTTTGGGGCACACGTGAGGAACACAAATGCGAACAAGCCTGAATGGTCCCCAGGACTATATGCGAATGAAAACTCACACCCCAGAAGTGACTCGAACCCATACTCCCAGGAGCAACGCCAACAGCTCAGGACGATGGAGAGTAGCTCCTTTTCGATCGTGCTGGAATTCTTCTGGTCTGTTTTTAACTTGTAGCTGTAGTAGCTAACAGGTAAAACATCCTCGCCTCGTTGTTGCATCAGGACACCCCCGATGCCTGTTCCACTGGCGTCGACATGGAGGATGAAAGTCTTCGTGATATCTGGCGAGGCGAGAATAGGATTAGAACAGAGCAGGAATTTAACTTGTTCAAAAGCAACGGTCTGCTGAATGGTCCAATTATACCGTTGCTTGGGGCTGGTTAAAGTGTTCAAAGGTGACGCCACCTTACTAAAATTCTTCACAAAACTCAATTTTCGGTAATCAGTACACAACCTCACTCTACCTTGCGGTTTCGGCACCAAGATGCAGGGTGAGGCCCAAGGGGACTCACAAGGGGTGGCCAGCCCATGATCCAGGAGATACTGTACCTCAGCATGCATGACTTCCTTTTTGCTCGGGCTGATTCGGTAGAAATGTTGACGAATCGGCCGGGTGTCAGAGAGTAGCTGGATGTCGTGCTGAACCACATTACACTCCTGTGGATCATCGCTGAACAACTTCTGATGTTCCTTGAAGATTCTGATTAGAGGAGCACTATTACTGTCCTGCAAATAGGCATGAAGATCATTAAGGATTTCCGAGTTGGAAGGCACTGACTCAGTGTTAGTGCTTTCGGGAGGAGAAGCATGGAAGGTCTCACTGTGGAGGTATGGACCTTTAAAGGTGGATAATGATACTAACACAGTAGGGGCAGTACCTTGATACTGCTTCAGGAAGTTGACGTGGCACAACTGGGTATTCCGCCGCCTATCTGGAGTCTAGAGAACGTAGTTGTGATTGTTTCTGCACTCCTTGATGCGGCAAGGTCCTGAAAACTTGTTTTGCAGTGGAGAACCTGGGATAGGAAAATATGCCAACACGAAGTCTCCTGGTTTAAATTTCCTTAGTTTGCTGCGTTGGTCAAAATGAGTCTTCATCCTCTCCTGAGCTTTCAATAGATTGTCATTAGCAAATTTACATACTCTCTCTAGAAGGTGCTTTAAGTTTTGAAGAAACTGGGGCGCATTCTGAGGGTCACTGAAGGTGGCATTACGTAGAGAGTCTTTGAAAGCTTTGAGAGGAGTACGGCACTTACGTCCGTAGAGCATCTCATAAGGAGACACTCCTAGAGACTCATTGGGGAGACTTCTGAAAATGCACATAATGAGGTCAAGTTGTTTATCCCAGTCCTTCAAGGTTTCATTGCAAAATTTCTTTAGGAGTGCTTTAATAGTCTGATGACTACGTTCAAGAGAACCCTGTGAAGCAGGATGATAGGGGCTGGACAATACCTGTGTGATGTTGAACTCCTCCAGTGTCTTCTTGAAGAGATCACTGGTGAAGTTGGTGCCACAGTCACTTTGAACCTCTCTTGGAAATCCATACTGAGTGAAGATCTTCAATAGGTGTTTCACCACAGTAGCAGCCGTAATGTTCTTTACTGAACCTGCTATGGGGAATCTGGTGGTAGGACACAAGATAGTTAGTATATAGGCGTTGCCAGAGCTGGTCCGGGGTAAAGGACCAACACAGTCTATGATGAGTCTGTGGAAAGGTTCCGCAGGCACCTGAATAGGAGTCAATGGGGCCTGGGGAATAGAGATGTTAGGTTTACCTGCCATCTGACATGTATGACACTGTTGCACGTATTTTTTGACGTCCTTAACCATACTTGGCCAGTAGTAGTCTTGTCTGATTCCGTGGTAGGTTTTGTTAAAACCATAGTGAGAAAGTGCTCCGTGGGCATAACTCCGTGGACATAACATAACTACACATAAGGGGCATAACTGGCCGACCCCTCACAGTGTTCAAGAGAGAACTGGATATGCACCTCCAAAGGATATCTGATCAACCAGGCTGTGACTCATACGTCAGGCTGCGAGCAGCCGCGTCCAACAGCCTGGTTGATCAGTCTGGCAACCAGGAGGCCTGGTCGACGACCGGGCCGCGGGGACGCTAAGCCCCGGAAGCACCTCAAGGAAACCTCAAGGTAGGTGGGCCAAGTGTAGAATATCGGCCCGTAGACTGGTGGGAATCACTAGTTGTTCGACATTTGCCCAATCGTCGTCCTCCTTCAGCTTACTGGGTCTGTACCAGCGGTAGAGCAACTGATTCTCTAGGAAGAACCCAGGGATACTGTCAGGTTGAGTCTCAGCCTGGAAGAATAATGGTGTTAATGATTGATCTTCCCTCTGTAACTTACGGAACTCCAAGCTGGTAGGATTTGGTGGTAGATTCTGAGGGTCTTGAGGGACAACGGTAGCAGTAGAGTCAGCTGGTTGCGGGCGAGCAGCTTGTGCACGGGTGGTCACCAAATCCGGAGGAGAAACTTTATCACTTTCTTGGACCTCTGCGGAAACATACTCAAAGATGGGATTGTCCACCACAGAGTTACACACCTGGGGTTTGTCCATGATGATCAGGTTGGACGGTTGCAAGTCTTCTGCCAAGTCGTTGCCCAGGAGAAGTTGCACTCCAGACATGGGAAAAGGCTTCTCCCTGATGGCGACTAGAACTTCACCGGTCACAAAAAGACAATCCAGGTGGACTCTGGCGAGTGGATACGGAGTGGTAGCAGTAAGGTCAGTGATAAGGACGGTTTCCCCGGTGTAGGTGATGTTAGGCACAGCTGATTTCAGTATTATGGACTGAATGCCGCTGTGTCCCTCAAGATCTTCAATTTGAAACGTCCCTCCGAATCTGTACCGTTGTCAGAGACAGTTCCAGGATACAGGTGTTTGCTCAAGAGAGAAAGATCATTAACAGGAACACCAACATTCATTACAGGCTTACCGGACTTAGGAGGACTTGGTTTGGGTTTAGTTGTTTCATTGCCTTTGTATTGAGCGTTCCCACATCAATCTATGGTATGTCCATAGAGTTTGCAACACTTACAATACAATTGAGAGCTTGCTTGATCTGCACCTACTTTATCATAACTATACCAAGACTTCTTACTGTGAGGTGGGTCTGGTGTTAGCCGATGGATGAGGCTGTAGGTGTCAGCTGATTTCGCACATTAGATGTAGTCGGTTTCTTCTTTATCTGCTAAATATAAACGGACGGAAGGGGGAACACGTCTCAAGAATTCCTCAACTAGCATGAGGTTGACGAGATCTGCAAATGTAGAGACATGTGCTGCTTCCAGCCATTTCATGAAATATCTTTTCTTGGTATTGGCAAATTCTAGAAAGGTGGCGGCGGTACTTGCCTTTAGATGATCACGGAGTTTTCGTCTGTAGCTTTCGGTGGAGAGAAGGTAGGCGTCCAACACTGCTTGCTTCAGGGTCTGGTAGTCATTCTCAGACGCCAAGGTACTGAGAGTAACCGCAGCTTTACCTGTAAGATGTTCTCTGAGAAGGGTAGACCATTGATCTGCAGGCCGGCTAAGTTTATTAGCTAGGATCACAAAAGTGGTGAAAAAGACATAAGTCTCTGTCTGAACGAATGGTGGCATTAACTTACTTGCATGGGAGACATTGTAACTTACTGGAAGACTAGCGGTAGTTTGTTGGCGCTGAGTGTGGTGTGTAGTTTCCAACATGAATCAGACATCGACTCAGGTAGAGGGTGCTGAGGTGCAATGTGCAGGTGTGCAGTCAGCGAGTCACCAATCAGGAGCAGGCAGGCTGGGAAGGGTAGTTGGCTGGTTGATGACGAGCCGGCGTGGAGGGAGTGGAGTAGGGGGGTGAGTCTTGGATACGTTTTGCCTCCTGGTCAAAACGTATTGTGCTACTGAGACACGTATATTGAAGGTAGCATCTTAATCTTGAATAATAAACGTAACTTCATGTAGAGAAGAGCAGGCTCAATCTCTCTTGAAAGAGATTATCGTCACAATATATATATATATATATATATATATATATATATATATATATATATATATATATATATATATATATATATATATATATATATATATATATATATACATATATATATATATATATATATATATATATATATATATATATATATATATATATATATATATGTATATATATATATATATATATATATATATATATATATATATATATATATATATATATATATATATATATATATATATATATATATATATATATATATATATATATATATATATATATTATTAAATATGACCGAAAAAGTAAGATTAATAATTCTAACACGAATTTTCTCAATCTTCGTATATTTCTTTTCACTGTTGGAGGTAAATCAAAAACCAATTCTCCAAAATTCATTTTTATTTCTAGTCTGACGCGACACGAGCGCGTTTCGTAAAACTTATTACATTTTCAAAGACTTTAGTTTACAAATACACAACTGAATAGAACTTACGCATCTCCGATTTTATATCTACATTTTAGTGAGGTGGATAGGGTGAGGTGGCATTAATAGGGTATTAATTTCATCAACACAAGACAGAACAAGAGGTGGCATTAATAGGGTATTAATTTCATCAACACAAGACAGAACACGAAACAATGGGTATTGAATAGAAGTGTATGTAGAAAGCCTATTGGTCCATATTTCTTGATGCTTCTATATTGGAGCGGAGACTTGAGGTGGGTAGAATATAGTTGTGCATTAATTGGCTGTTGATTGCTGGTGTTGACTTCTTGATGTGTAGTGCCTCGCAAACGTCAAGCCGCCTACTATCGCTGTATCTATCGATGATTTCTGTGTTGTTTACTAGGATTTCTCTGGCGATGGTTTGGTTGTGGGAAGAGATTATATGTTCCTTAATGGAGCCCTGTTGCTTATGCATCGTTAAACGCCTAGAAAGAGATGTTGTTGTCTTGCCTATATACTGGGTTTTTACGGAGCTTACAGTCCCCAAGAGGGCATTTGAAGGCATAGACGACGTTAGTCTCTTTTAAAGCGTTCTGTTTTGTGTCTGGAGAGTTTCTCATGAGTAGGCTGGCCGTTTTTCTGGTTTTATAGTAAATCGTCAGTTGTATCCTCTGATTTTTGTCTGTAGGGATAACGTTTCTATTAACAATATCTTTCAGGACCCTTTCCTCCGTTTTATGAGCTGTGGAAAAGAAGTTCCTGTAAAATAGTCTAATAGGGGGTATAGGTGTTGTGTTAGTTGTCTCTTTAGAGGTTGCATGGCGTTTCACTTTCCTTCTTATGATGTCTTCGACGAAACCATTGGAGAACCCGTTGTTGACTAGGACCTGCCTTACCCTACAGAGTTCTTCGTCGACTTGCTTCCATTCTGAGCTGTGGCTGAGAGCACGGTCGACATATGCGTTAATAACACTCCTCTTGTACCTGTCTGGCCAGTCGCTGTTGGCATTTAATGCCAACAGCGACTGGTGTCAGCGACAGTGTCAATTTGTAATCTTCTTGAATCTTCAAGAAGATTACAAATTCTTGAGGCAATTCACATAAGAATAGAGCGACCTACCATGAACACCCAAATCACGGAACTATTTACTCTACCCACCATGAGAGTAAGGACAAGACAAGAACATATCGATGCCAACACAGAAGACAATGTCCAACATAACAGGCCAATTACACTGGATTAATCTTTGTGTTTAGATAGGAGATGCCTCGTATGGGCCAATAAGCCTTCTGCAGCCCCTATGTTTATCCCTTATGTATCCCCCCATGTTTTTCACCTTCATTGTATTATCACCTGACCTAATGCGGGTATAAAATCAACTAGTATTGTAAGATCTGTTCACTTGAGAATGAACCATGGAGGTTCGAAACGTCGTGCAAATTATACAAATAAGTGTAATACACTCTATAGTAAATCACTTCTTTTCTTCACCTTAAAAGTACGAAAATGAGTTTTGGAGAACTCCTATTCCAATTAAGCCCTGATGCTAAGAAAATAGTTAGAGGGATAGAAGCCCTAAACCAGAAAATAATAAATACAGAATATGCGGTCATATTCAATGAAACATATATATATATATATATATATATATATATATAAGTACGTATATAAGTATATTTCCTTAAGTACGAAAGTACTTAAAGAAATTCCTGTTTCATTTTTCCTCCGTGGTTTGACATTGTCATATATATATATAAATATATATATATATATATATATATATATATATATATATATATATATATATATATATATATATATATATATATATATATATATATATATATATATACATATATGTATATATATATACATATACATATATATATATATATATATATATATATATATATATATATATATATATATGTATATATATATATATGTATGTATATATATATATATATATATATATATATATATATATATATATATATGTATATATATATATATAGATATATGTATATATTTATATATATATATATATGCGAACAAGCCAGAATGGTCCCCTGGACAATATGCAACTGAAAACTCACACCCCAGAAGTGACTCGAACCCATACTCCCAGAAGCAACGCAACTGGTATGTACAAGACGCCTTAATCCACTTGACCATCACGACCGGACAAAATGAGGTGATAGCCGAGGCTATTTGAACCACCCCACCGCCGGCACTCGGATAGTTATCTTGGGCATAGCATTTTACCAAATCACCTCATTCTTAGGGGCACACGTGAGGAACACAAATGCGAACAAGCCAGAATGGTCCCCTGGACAATATGCAACTGAAAACTCACACCCCAGAAGTGACTCGAACCCATACTCCCAGAAGCAACGCAACTGGTATGTACAAGACGCCTTAATCCACTTGACCATCACGACCGGACAAAATGAGGTGATAGCCGAGGCTATTTGAACCACCCCACCGCCGGCACTCGGATAGTTATCTTGGGCATAGCATTTTACCAAATCACCTCATTCTTAGGGGCACACGTGAGGAACACAAATGCGAACAAGCCAGAATGGTCCCCTGGACAATATGCAACTGAAAACTCACACCCCAGAAGTGCTATGCCCAAGATAACTATCCGAGTGCCGGCGGTGGGGTGGTTCAAATAGCCTCGGCTATCACCTCATTTTGTCCGGTCGTGATGGTCAAGTGGATTAAGGCGTCTTGTACATACCAGTTGCGTTGCTTCTGGGAGTATGGGTTCGAGTCACTTCTGGGGTGTGAGTTTTCAGTTGCATATTGTCCAGGGGACCATTCTGGCTTGTTCGCATTTGTGTTCCTCACGTGTGCCCCTAAGAATGAGGTGATTTGGTAAAATGCTATGCCCAAGATAACTATCCGAGTGCCGGCGGTGGGGTGGTTCAAATAGCCTCGGCTATCACCTCATTTTGTCCGGTCGTGATGGTCAAGTGGATTAAGGCGTCTTGTACATACCAGTTGCGTTGCTTCTGGGAGTATGGGTTCGAGTCACTTCTGGGGTGTGAGTTTTCAGTTATATATATCTTTATATATATATATATATATATATATATATATATATATATATATATATATATATATATATATTTATATATATATATATGTCGTACCTAGTAGCCAGAATGCACTTCTCGTCCTACTATGCAAGACCCGATTTGCCTAATTGACCGAGTGATTTTCTTTATTTTAAAAATATTGTTTCCAATTGATTTATTTGAAATATTATTATTATATTATGTTAAGAACATAAATTAGTGACTTAGTTATGTTAAATGATTTACTTGTTAAATCTTTATTTTCATCCAATTATAAAGTACTTTTTTAAAGAGTGGTGGATACAAATATTTGATGATGTTTTTATTGGGATATAAGCCAATGGCAATGTCAATAGTTAAAGGATTATTGTCATATATAATTTATTGATTTATTTATTTATATATATACAATAAGTTACATTGGGTTTATGAGAGTACATAGCATGACGTGTTTACGTTTTTATAAAGTCACTAGTATGCACAGCATTTTGGGGAGTTCCTTAATCTAATAGATAATATTAAGTAGGTAATTTCTAGCAAAATGGTTGGATTATTCAGATAAACCTTAAACACCATAAAATAATTGTTTAAATTATCCTTGGTCATTTTTAAACTTTTATGGTACATGCTGGAGTCAGGTCGCTGTATGCGCTGTATTCACAACTCGTATATTAGGTGGATATTGTTATGATCTCAGCCTGCAGGAGAAACGAGTCTCCTCCTTGAGAGTTATTCAGCAAGCCTGACCTAACCAGAAGGTCTAGGATATATAGAGGCGATAACACAGATGTAAAATAGCTGGTTGGATATGATGAACAATTTAAGATTATGGGAAGTGAAGAAGAAAACAGATAAATGACTGGCTAGGAGATGTGGACATTTTGCTGGAGGCGTGAGGCTCGTTTCTGGAGGGCTTTGACCTCACTTGAGGCCAGACATCGCAGGGGGAAAGCCGTGCTCCGTTGAGCTCCCGTCAGAAAGGAACCCCTAGTGATATATCTCAAAGAGAAGAGAAGTGTGTAGACGAACCAGCTGTAGAATCGAGATGGGAACGTTGTGGTTTCAAGTCCTTGTCGACGAGGAGAGTATTAAACCGCCCAGAGACATTTTCGTGGGCTGTGGAATCGCCCTGACCAGGCTACGTCAGAGGGAGGAGCGCCCTCGACCAGATAATCTGTGGTAAGCACGATATACGCCAGTTCATAGTGATTGCTTGTAGTTGGTCGTGTGCCCAGCGACAGTAGTAATGTTTATTGATAAGTTAGACATGTTTTAATAAGGCAGAAGGCCTGAAATAAGAGAGTGGAGAGGGAGGAACATGGAGCGACATCCGTCTCCTCTGAGCGCTGGCAGGCAACTGAGGGAGCCCGGCTCCTGATGGTGGAGGACCCTCCCAGCGTGAGTGAGGACCGCCGCCAGGCGAGGTGGAGCATGGACCCGCCCAACGGGGGAGTCCACTCTCACAGTATGTAGAGGACAGACAGAGGTTGGAGGCAAACATATTGTGTGATTATTTTTGTTTATGTGTTAAAGGGGAAATATTTTTATTGGAGTGTGGATGGGTTGCAGGTTGGTTTTTGGGGAAGAAGTTGCTGAGAACTTCGAAGCCAGCACAGATGAAGTAATTGATGAGACTCCAAGGTAGTGGAGCAGAGGACCTCGAGCTGTGAGGAGAAGCAGTGAAGAGGAGTGGCACGTGCTTCTGTAGAGGTAGTGAAGCACCATAGTTGCTCGCTGGAACTTCATGGTATAGCAGCCAAGAGAGCTGTGGAGGAACCTAGCAGAAGGGTGAAGCACCGTAGTTGCTCAAGGAAAACTTCATGGTAGCAGCCTGGAGGAGCTGAAGAGGATCCTGGTAGAAACCCAGAAGAACTTGAAGAGATCAGGGTAGTGAACTTCCAGATGTGGAAGGGAAGTTCTGAATGATTACTTGTAGGGAGGTAATCGAGTGTTTGGTTGTCATTAGCGTGCAAGACGCAGTGAGAGGTGGGTGATTGTTTGCATTCTTATGTCAAGGAGTGTTTTATACTGAAGTTTAGAGTTACAATCGTAGGTTGGATTACCTACAGATGTATGTGTTCTTGGACTGATAGAGTGATCGATTGATCATTGCGGTGTATCAAGGAACATTTATGCTGATACATGTTATTGCATTCACATGCTGATTTTCATTGTACACATTTATAGATATATTCTCTTGCTGATAGTGCAGCATTGTAGTATAACACTTTATCTACTTGAAGAGGTAGATAGTATCAGGTGGGGAATCAGAAGATAGGATTCCACTTGATGAGCTGATGATAGAGTTCTGATGGTGTTGGAGAGCAACCTGATTGTAATAGTATAAAGTATAGGATTCATTATTATTATATGTGTGTATGTATTGTGTATGTGCTTTGTCCAGTAAATGTGTTCCAATTCGCTGGTGTTTGCCCTTTTCCTAGTGAGGCTTCCCATGAAATAGTACAAGGAGAGAGAGAGAGAAAGAACCAAGAACCGCTGCCGTGGACAGGGTAGAAGGTAATACTAATAAGTCAAAAGGGGATTGAGGAGATCATATCACCTAAGGAGAGAGTGGGGAGTCACAGCGGCTCGTGTGGGTGTGTGCACGTGACAACGAGGCTAAGTGTTGGAGCCGTATCCCCTAAACGTGTGACGTTGAGCCCCTCTCCAAGAGCCAGAAGCGCCAAGGGTAATCTCCTATTGAGGTATAAGCACTCTACCGAGTTGTGGGTTGGGTTGTCCGTAGAGAAGAATCAACGACGACAACACCCAACCAACCAACACACATCTATAATAAATTGGGGGCCTGTGTCTGGGAGAGTGAACTGACACACCCACACCCTGTCCACGATTGGATTTGTACACCCTTGCTGAAATAAACTGTGTGACCGCAGGTGTATATTCTCTCTCTTGGGAAGACTCGCAGGACAAGATGGATAAGGTGCAAGCGTTTGTGGAGTCAGGCAAGCTTGAGGACTTAGAAGGTTGCACGAGGGATCAATTGAAACAAATAGCAGAAAAATGTGGCATTAGGTTGAAAGCATCCAAAGTAGCTGGGATGAAGGATGAGATCCTGAGGCAGTTAAGAGCCAAAAATGAAGAGGCAGAACAAGGAGCCCAGAAATTAGCTGAAAGTGGAAAGGAGGATGATGGGCAGGATGAAGTGAGATCCCAGGGATCGAGTAGGAGCAGCAAGAGTAGCCGCAGTAGCAGGAGTAGCCGAAATAGGAGCTTGGAAAGGTTCCAGTTAGGGCTCCAGATGCAGCGTGATGAGAGACAGTTCCAGCTGGAAAAGATGAAATTAGAACTCCAGATGAAAAATGAAGCCGAGAAGGAAAAAGAAAAAACCAGGCTAGAAGTAGAAAAAGAGAAAACCAGGCTGGAAGTAGAAAAAGAGAAAACCAGACTGGAAGTAGAAAAAGAAAAAACCAGAGAAAGAGAACTGGAGTTGGAACAGGAGAAAGAAAAAGAGAAAGCAAGACTAGAGGTCGAAAAAGAAAAAGCCCAGGTTGAAAAAAAAAGCCCAGGTCGAAAGAGAAAAAGAGAGAACAAAACAAATGCAGATAGAAGCGAATAGAACCTTGGCTGAGCAAAGGATTGAACATGGGTTGCCAGAGAGCACCACCCAGGTATCACACTCACAAGATGTTAGGGTTAGGGAGAAGGACATTCCCTTGTTTGTTCCTGAAGAGACAGAGAGCTTTTTCGAGCACTTTGAAAAGGTAGCCAGCATCAAGGAGTGGCCACAGGAGGAATGGGCCCAGCTGGTCCAGTTAAGATTGACTGGTGCAGCCAGAGAGGCATACACCCAATTGTCACTGGAAGAGTGCCAGGATTATGCCACGGTAAAGAGCAGCATATTGCGCTCGTTTCAGCTAACCCCAGAAGCTTATAAGAAGCACTTCAGAGAGATGATCAAAATTGGAGTGTGTACGTTTGCTGAGACAGCAAGGGATCTGGAAAGACGATTCCAGAAGTGGATTGAGGCTGCTGGAGTTGGATCTTATGCTGACCTGAAGCAACTGATGGTCATGGAGAAGTTCTTGGAGATGATGCATCCCGAAACAACGTTCAAGATCCAAGAAGCAGGGATAAAGGAGGTGAAAGATGCCGCAGAAAGAGCGGATATGATTACTGAAGCATATAAGAGCTTAAATTAAGGGAGAACCCAGCAAACACAAATCATCTACACAACGTTCGCCTATCTCTTCCCATAGGTGTGGGAATGATTTGCATTGAGAATGGTGCAGGAGAGCCTTTGAGAAACTTTTACTAAAAAAATCCAAACACAAAGGTTTAATTATAAATTGTTTTTCTACAATTATTTTCTTCCAAATGTAAAACAAATAGTTTTTACATGTTTAAATATAAAATTTATGGTGTTTTTTTGTAAAATTCATTAATAAATTGTGAATGATATATATTGGCTGAGTGAAACCTTTAAAATCCATTTAGTTATAATATGAACAGAAAAAAGTAGTTTTCCAAATTTTCTAAAAATCGCTCTTTTTAACACAATTTGACTCCTTATGCATTCCACTAAACACTAATATCATGTTTAAATATATAATTTATGTATTATTCCCTAAGATAATTTATATAAATTATAAAAGTTGCTGGAAAGTGGTGAGAAAGAATCTGAAAACGTTTTGTTGTCTTATATTGGCGTGTTCTTATTAACTAGAGTGAGTAAGAGTGAGCGAGAGTGGGTAAGAGTGAGTAAGAGTGACTGAAGGTGAGTGAGAGTGCCAGAGAGTGTGTAAGTGTGAGTAAGAGTGAGTATAAGTAAGAGTGACTGAGAGTGAGTAAGAGTGACAGAGTGAGTAAGAGTGAGAGTAAGGGTGACAGAATGAGTAAGAGTGAGAGTAAAGTGATTGAGAGTAAGGGTGAGTATGAGAGTAAGAGTGATTGAGAGTTAGAGTGAGAGTAAGAGTGATTGAGAGTTAGTGAGAGTAAGAGTGATTGAGAGTAAGAGTGATTGAGAGTAAGAGTGATTGAGAGTAAGAGTGATTGAGACTAAGAGTGATTGGGAGTAAGAGTGATTGAGAGTAAGAGTGATTGGGAGTAAGAGTGATTGGGAGTAGGAGTTAGAGTGAGAGTAGGAGTAAGAATGAGAATAAGAGTGATTGAGAGTAAGAGTGAGTAAGAGTAAGAATGAGAGTAAGAGTGATTGAGAGTAAGAGTGATTGAGAGTAAGAGTGATTGAGAGTAAGAGTGATTGGGAGTAAGAGTGATTGGGAGTAAGAGTAAGAGTAAGAATGAGAATAAGAGTGATTGAGAGTAAGAGTGATTGGGAGTAAGAGTGACAGAGAGTAAGAGTGACAGAGAGTAAGAGTGACAGAGTAAGAGTGACAAAGAGTAAGAGTGACAGAGAGTAAGAGTGACAGAGAGTAAGAGTGACAGAGTAAGAGTGACAAAGAGTAAGAGTGACAGAGAGTAAGAGTGACAGAGAGTAAGAGTGACAGAGAGTAAGAGTGAGAGTAAGAGTGAGTATGAGAGTGAGTAAGGATGACTGAGAGAAAGAGTGAGTAATAGTGCGTAAGAGTGATTGAGAGTTAGAGTGAGAGTAAGAGTGACTGAGAGTTAGTGAGAGTAAGAGTGATTGAGAATAAGAGTGATTGAGAGTAAGAGTGATTGGGAGTAAGAGTGACAGAGAGTAAGAGTGACAGAGAGTAAGAGTGACAGAGTAAGAGTGACAAAGAGTAAGAGTGACAGAGAGTAAGAGTGACAGAGAGTAAGAGTGACAGAGTAAGAGTGACAAAGAGTAAGAGTGACAGAGAGTAAGAGTGACAGAGAGTAAGAGTGACAGAGAGTAAGAGTGAGAGTAAGAGTGAGTATAAGAGTGAGTAAGGATGACTGAGAGAAAGAGTGAGTAATAGTGCGTAAGAGTGATTGAGAGTTAGAGTGAGAGTAAGAGTGACTGAGAGTTAGTGAGAGTAAGAGTGATTGAGAGTAAGAGTGATTGAGAGTAAAAGTGATTGAGAGTAAGAGTGATTGAGAGTAAGAGTGATTGGGAGTAAGAGTGATTGAGAGTAAGAGTGATTGGGAGTAAGAGTGATTGGGAGTAAGAGTGATTGGGAGTAAGAGTAAGAGTGAGCGTAAGAGTAAGAATGAGAATAAGAGTGATTGAGAGTAAGAGTGATTGGGAATAAGAGTAAGAGTAAGAATGAGAGTAGGAGTGATTGAGAGTAGGAGTGATTGAGAGTAGGAGTGATTGGGAGTAGGAGTGATTGGGAGTAAGAGCGATTGAGAGTAAGAGTAATTGAGAGTAAGAGTATGAGAGTAAGAGTGAGAGAGTGAGTATGAATGGGTAAGGGTGACTGAGAGTGAGTATGAATGGGTAAGGGTGACTGAGAGTGAGTATGAATGGGTAAGGGTGACTGAGAGTGAGTAAGAATGACAGAGTAAGAGTGACAGAGAGTAAGAGTGACAGAGAGTAAGAGTGACAGAGAGTAAGAGTGACAGAGAGTAAGAGTGACAGCGTAAGAGTGACAGAGTAAGAGTGACAGAGAGTAAGAGTGACAGAGAGTAAGAGTGACAGAGAGTAAGAGTGACAGAGAGTAAGAGTGACAGAGTAAGAGTGAGTAAGGATGACTGAGAGTAAGAGTGAGTAATAGTGCGTAAGAGTGATTGAGAGTAAGAGTGAGTAATAGTGTGTAAGAATGATTGAGAGTAAGAGTGAGTAATAGTGCGTAAGAGTGATTGAGAGTGAGAGTGATTATGAGAGAGTTAAGAGTGTGAGGTGTGAGAGGGTAGCAGGCCAGGGAGGCAGGATGTGTGGTCACAGGCGAGGCCTAGGCCTCGTGATCTCTAATGTTGGTTTTTATATATATGTTGGATTTTTTGTCCTGTTTCAAATTATAATTATTTAGCAGGAATGTAATAAGATATTGCACAGTATTAATGTGACAATAATATATGCATTATTTCCTTGATAATCAAACTTGTTGTTCAAAGATAATATACAATCTTTGAAGGAAACATTTTGAGAGCGCGAGCTGGCAACACTGTTCTGGTGGTGAGAGAGACATGGTTAGTTGTGCTCAGACCTTCAGTGGTGAAGGGTGTGTCCCAGCTGGCCGCCACCAGCCGCCACCCGCCGCCACCCGCCACCCACCACCAGCCGCCACCCGCCACCACCCACCACCCACCACCCACCACCAGCCGCCACCCGCCACCACCCACCACCAGCCGCCACCCGTCACCACCCACCACCAGCCGCCACCCGCCACCAGCCACCGCCACCCACCACCGCCACTCACCACCCGCCGCCACCACCCACCACCAGCCGCCACCCGCCACCAGCCACCGCCACCCACCGCCGCCACCACCCACCACCACCAGCCGCCGCCGCCACCACCACCCACCACCACCGCCGCCACCACCCATCACCGCCGCCGCCACCACCACCCACCACCACCGCCGCCACCACCCATCACCGCCGCCGCCGCCACCACCCACCACAGCCGCCGCCGACACCACCGCCACCACCCACCACAGCCGCCACCACCACCCACCACCACCACCACAGTCCCCACCACCGCCGCCACCACCAGCCGCCACAAGCCGCCACCGCCCGCCACCGCCCGCCACCAGCCGCCATCACCACCACCACCACCACCAGCCGCCATCACCGCCACCAGCCGCCACCAGCTGCCACCACCACCAGCCGCCACCACCACCAGCCGCCATCAACGCCACCAGCTGCCACCACCACCAGCCGCCATCACTGCCACCAGCTGCCACCACCACCAGCCGCCACCACCAGCCGCCACCACCGCCACCACCACCTGCCACCAGCCGCCACCACCGCCCGCTATCAGCCGTCACCGCCCGTTGCCACAGTCGCCACCGCAAGCCGCCACCGCCAGCCGCCACCAGCCCCCCCACCGCCGATCGTCACCACCCATCACAGCCGCCGCCGCCCGCCACCGCCCGCCACCTCCCGCCACCGCCCGCCACCACCCACCACAGCCGCCACCACCCACCACCCGCCGCCACCACCCACCACCACCAGCCGCCGCCGCCACCCACCACCCGCAGCCACCACCCACCACCACCAGCCGCCGCCGCCACCACCACCCAACACCACCGCCGCCACCACCCACCACCACCAGCCGCCGCCGCCACCACCACCACCCACCACCACCGCCGCCACCACCACCCACCACCACCGCCGCCACCACTCACCACCGCCAGCCGCCACCACTCATCACAGACGCCGCCACCCGCCACCGCCCGCCACCACCGCCAGACACAGCCGCCAGTGTCCGCCACCGCCGCCACTGTCCGCCACCGCCGCCACTGTCCGCCACCGCCGCCACTGTCCGCCACCGCCACCACTGCCACCGCCACCACTGTCCGCCCGCCGCAACCACTGTCCGCCCGCCGCCACCACTGTCCGCCCGCCGCCGCCACTGTCCGCCCGCCGCCACCACTGTCCGCCCGCCGCCTCCACTGTCCGCCCGCCGCCTCCACTGTCCGCCCGCCGCCTCCACTGTCCGCCCGCCGCCTCCACTGTCCGCCCGCCGCCACCACTGTCCGCCCGCCGCCGCCACTGTTCGCCCGCCGCCGCCACTGTCCGCCCGCCGCCGCCACTGTCCGCCCGCCGCCGCCACTGTCCGCCCGCCGCCGCCACTGTCCGCCCGCCGCCACTGTCAACCACCGCCGCCAAAGCCGCCACGGTCCGCCCGCCGCCACTATCCGCCACTGTCCGCCCGCCGCCACTGTCCGCCCGCCGCCACTATCCGCCACCGCCGCCACTGTCCTCCCGCCGCCACTGTCCGCCCGCCGCCGCCCTGTCCGCCCGCCGCCACTGTTCGCCCGCCGCCACTATCCGCCACCGCCGCCACTGTCCGCCCGCCGCCACTGTCCGCCCGCCGCCACTATCCGCCACTGCCGCCACTGTCCGCCCGACGCCACTGTCCGCCCGCCGCCACTATCCGCCACCGCCGCCACTGTCCGCCCGCCGCCACTGTCCGCCCGCTGCCACTATCCGCCACCGCCACCACTGTCCGCCACCGCCACCACTGTCTGCCACCGCCACCACTGTCCGCCCGCCGCCACCACTGTCCGCCCGCCGCCACCACTGTCCGCCCGCCGCCACCACTGTCCGCCCGCCGCCTCCACTGTCCGCCCGCCGCCTCCACTGTCCGCCCGCCGCCTCCACTGTCCGCCCGCCGCCTCCACTGTCCGCCCGCCGCCACCACTGTCCGCCCGCCGCCGCCACTGTTCGCCCGCCGCCGCCACTGTCCGCCCGCCGCCGCCACTGTCCGCCCGCCGCCGCCACTGTCCGCCCGCCGCCGCCACTGTCCGCCCGCCGCCACTGTCAACCACCGCCGCCAAAGCCGCCACGGTCCGCCCGCCGCCACTATCCGCCACTGTCCGCCCGCCGCCACTGTCCGCCCGCCGCCACTATTCGCCACCGCCGCCACTGTCCTCCCGCCGCCACTGTCCGCCCGCCGCCGCCCTGTCCGCCCGCCGCCACTGTTCGCCCGCCGCCACTATCCGCCACCGCCGCCACTGTCCGCCCGCCGCCACTGTCCGCCCGCCGCCACTATCCGCCACTGCCGCCACTGTCCGCCCGACGCCACTGTCCGCCCGCCGCCACTATCCGCCACCGCCGCCACTGTCCGCCCGCCGCCACTGTCCGCCCGCTGCCACTATCCGCCACCGCCACCACTGTCCGCCACCGCCACCACTGTCTGCCACCGCCACCACTGTCCGCCCGCCGCCACCACTGTCCGCCCGCCGCCACCACTGTCCGCCGGCCGCCACCACTGTCCGCCCGCCGCCTCCACTGTCCGCCCGCCGCCACCTCTGTCTGCCCGCCGCCGCCACTGTTCGCCCGCCGCCGCCACTGTCCGCCCGCCACCGCCACTGTCCGCCCGCCGCCGCCACTGTCCGCCCGCCGCCACTGTCCACCACCGCCGCCAAAGCCGCCACGGTCCGCCACTATCCACCACAGCCGCCACTATCCGCCACCGCCGCCACTGTCCGCCCGCCGCCACTGTCCGCCCGCCTCCACTATCCGCCACCGCCGCCACTGTCCGCCCGCCGCCACTATCCGCCACCGCCGCCACTGTCCGCCCGCCGCCACTGTCCGCCCGCCGCCACTATCCGCCACCGCCGCCACTGTCCGCCACAGCCGCCACTCTCCGCCGTACAGCCTCCCCTCTCTCCGTTAGTAAATAATTATAATTGTTAGTAAATAATAAAAGAAATATAAATTATTAGATTTTTTTTACCCTTAAATTGGTTTTAATATTTAAATTGAAAATAATAATATAATATAAAATATAATAAAAATAATATAATATAAAATATAATTTAATTTCAAGAAATTTAACTTTAAACACAAAGATGTGAAAAGGGTTCAGATTATTGGCTCAAACCTTTCATAAGAGATTCATATTGGTATATGAATGGATTATGAATGACTCATGTTAGGAGTGTAAAGTTGCCACAACATCTCAAATTAGTGTTAGATACATATGTCTTGGTTATAAGTTTTGGAAACCTATTTAAGTCCACACACAATATCGTATCTGATACGATAAAACAAACGTTTCCAATACTTTCAAATACTTTCCAGATATGTTGTGGCAACCTAAAATTGTTTGCTGGGAACAGAGTGAGAAGCGAGGCAAGACGCAGCAATTGCAGACCCAGTGGAGTCTGGGGAGGAAGAAATTATGAGAGACCCCAGAGGAGTCTGGGGTGAGAAGCATTTTGATAAATGGGCAGATATACATAAGTACCCTAAAACTCAAAAGAGTAGGTCGCGCACTTCGTCTGAAAGTGAAGATGGAGGAGCTAAACGAGAAACCTAATCGTTATTCAGGGAATCAAGAGTCCAGTAAAGCTCCACAGAGTACGAGCAGTACGTCTGGCCAGAGGAACTCCAATACGAGTGGGCAGAGTCAGAGCTACTCTGGTACATATAGAAGAGACTTTTCCCCGGTGAGGTGTTACAATTGTAACGGATTGGGTCACGTGATGTGAGATTGTAGGCAGAGCAAAAGAGTTGTGACCCTGGCCATGTGTGACTCCCGAACTAAATATGCTAAGGTGTTCCAAGACAAACCACAGAAGGTGAAGTTAGTGAACGAGAGATATAGGCCGTTCATGAGCAAAGGTTGGATCAGTATAGGAGGCCAACCTGAGGTAGAAGCTGGTATCTTAAGAGATACCGGAGCTAATCAGAGCTTGATTACGAGAAGCCTGATTGGGAATGATCGACGATTAGCTGGCAGTGGGAAGATGAAAGCATATGGGTTATTGTAGGAGAGTGACATGCCCGTTTGTACTGTCTAGCTAAGGTCGAAATATGTGTCGGCAGAGGTGATGTTGGGAGTGTGCCCCGACATACCTATTCCAGGAGTCCAAGTGATCCTGGGGAATGACTTGTGCGGGACAAAGGTGTTGCCAAGAGTCATGGCGGAGACTGTGCCAGAGGAGTGCCCAGAAGGCCACGGCACGGGTGGGACACCTGAGAGTGCGAACCTGACTGACATCCGAGGAGATGAGTCAGGAGGCCGCCAAGCCATTGAGTACCCTGTCTCGGTAGTGATAAAGGCAGAGGTGGCCGACGAGGGAGACGCTGGAGAATATAAGACAGTGTCGATTCAACCAGTAGAAGATATCGACGTAGATATCTTCTTCTTCTTCTTGATAGAAGGTGCAGTTTGCATGAAGGGTTTGTCCTCCCGATGACTGCACCAGTACAGATGTTGGTAGAGGCGTTTATGTTGAAGATGATAAGAGTTTCAAAAGTGCTTGTTGCGTTGTGCTGTAGACAGAGGAGCGGCGACTAGAACAGAGATGTGTTAAAGGGAGACTTGCCGCACTGTAGGACGGTGTGTTGTGTTTATGGCGTCAGCTGATCCTTGGTGTTTCGACGAGGCAGTTGTTTTCTGTGTTTAGCTGTTGGTGGCGTTAGGTATAAATGTGGTGCGGGTCAGATGTGACCCAATTTGTTGGTCGATTGGAGATATTTAGCCAGTGCTTTGACTATTTGGTATTTTTCTTGTAACGAGTGGTCACCGCCTCCTAATATATGATCGATGGTAAAGGGTATTTTAAGTGAGATAAGTACTTGTTTGAAATTTACTCTGGCACTATAATGTCGGAAGCAATGTAGGAGATAGTGCTCGATTGTTTCAGGCACCTGACAGTGGATGCAGAGTTCGTTGATGTCTGTTCTGTACTTAGAGCTGTGTGCTGCTAGTTTGGTGTGTCCCAGCCTTAATCTGGTCATCGCTATATCAATTTCTCTGCTTTTATATCTGACATGTTTCCAAGTTTCCCATTTCTTTTTAATGGACCCATAGTACAAAGGAGAGCATGACGTTTTCCATTTCGTCGCAATAATCTTGGGTAATGGCATTCTTGAAGGCTCCTTTACGTGCAACATGGGGAATTGGATGACGGGTAATGTGAGGTGTGTTGTGCATTGCTTTGGCTAGTTGATCTACTAGTTCATTATGGAGAATACCACAATGCGCTGGGACCCATTGGATAGAGGTATCATAACCGTTCAAACGATGTTCATGAAGAAGTTGAAGACATGGGTAAACAAACTCCTTGCACGTTGTTCAAGAGTACGTAATTGCTTGAATCGCACTCTTGGAGTCATTGCAGATTGTATATGTCCCGATTGGTAATGTTGTGATTATTTGGAGAGCTTGATATAAGGCATATAATTCAGCTGTGAAAACAGATAGCTGGTTTGGTAACCGCCATCCCTGCTTGAGATGGTATTCCGTTATCCATACAGCGCTAGTGACCGAGGGTACGTTGTTCATGATGATGCGAGATCCATCTGTATAAATCGCTGTGGTATTTGGGTAGCAATTTTTCATTGTTGAGAGAAAGACTGAGGCTATGGCTGAGTTTGGTGCAGACTTTGGAATGTTGTCTTCGAGTTGTATTGTTGTATTAGGAGTTGTTTAAAGCCAGGGTAGAATAGGGGGAACAGTAAGTTGGGTTTCCGTGTTTTGGAGTAGAGAGAGGTCTATATTGAGGTTATTTGTAGCCCGTGTGAGGAAAGGTTGTGAGTGATTGGTTGGGAAGCGGGGGTTATGTGGGTTAACTGTTGGGTTAATTTTTGATCTGACATATTTCATTGATATTGAGATTTGTTTAACGTAGATATAGCGTGGCTATTTGATGAAGGTCCAGCCCAGGAAAATGAGGTCTCGGTGAGGTCAAAAGTGAAGATGACCAGCCGAAGAAGTCTCATGTGAAGAGAGGAGACCTGAGTGGAGCCCAGCACGCTGAAATTAAGAGTCGGAAGGTGAATGTAACTGTGCTGAGTAGGAATGACGAAGGATGTGGACAGACTCAGGACGGGAGTAGAGCGTCAAGTTGTCCACGAGCACAGAGGCATTTGGATAATGGAGTTAAGTTGTTTGAGATGTCAGGAGTTGACATGTTTCACAGAAAACGTGGAGAAAAGATAGTGAAGAAGAGTAATAGCCGAGAAAATGAAAGAAGAGACAGTATGTGTGGAGAGATGCTTACGAGCACACTAGGAGAGGTAAAACGACATGTACGGTCGAGTGCTGTTGAGTGTAGTACAGTGCTCGAAGAAACTTTTAGGGAACGAAGAAGAGTTGAAGGAGAAGAAAGGGAGTTGTATAGAGGTGAGAAGTGTGGGAAGAGCATGTTGATGCAAGCATGGAGGAATAGAAGAAATCCGAGGACTCGATGGAAGTCAAACACGATGAGGTCTCGGATAAATGAGGAGACGAAAGGGAGGATCGTCGGTGAAGACGAGAGAGTGAAGTATGATGACAGGAGACGGAAGTATAATGGCAGTAGATAGAAGTGTGAAGACGACAGAGGAGGTACAGATAGTAGTTGTCTGACTCTGGACGTGAAGAGAAGAAGACGAGGAAACGGAGGGTGGAGACAATAACTAGAGTGGACCGATGGAGTGCAGGCGTCCAAGGAGGACAGCCTAGCCAAGAGGTGCCAGAGAAGTCAGATCGTTTGCGAGAAGAGCATGTTTCTGGAGAGTTGTGAGACGGATGTTGCAAGGAGCAACAAACTAATTGTAGACTCCTAAGGGAGTATAATGGTTGAAGAACGAGACAGTGTGGTGGCAGATGTATTATCCCGAGCTTTGCCACTGGAATAACTCTCAAAAATAAGGGGAGGGGAGTGTTATGATCTCAGCCTACAAGAGAAACGAGTCTCCCCCATGAGAGTTATTCAGCAAGCCTGACCTAACCAGAAGGTCTAGGATATATAGAGGCGATAACACAGATATAAAATAGCTGGTTGGATATGATGAACAATTTAAGATTATGGGCAGTGAAGAAGAAAACAGATAAAAGACTGGCTAGGAGATGTGGACATTTTGCTGGAGGCGTGAGGCCGTTTCTGGAGGGTTTTGACCTCACTTGAGGCCAGACATCGCAGGGGGAAAGCCGCGCTCCGTTGAGCTCCCGTCAGAAGGGAACCCCTAGTGATATATCTCCAAGAGAAGAGAAGTGTGTAGACGTGCCAGCTGTAGAATCGAACTGGGAACGTTGTGGTCTCAAGTCCTGGTCGACGAGGAGAGTATTAAACCGCCCAGAGACATTTTCGTGGGCTGTGGAATTGCCCTGACCAGGCTTCGTCAGAGGGAGGAGCGCCCTCGACCAGATAATCTGTGGTAATCACGATATACGCCAGTTCATAGTAATTGCTTGTAGTTGGTCGTGTGCCCAGCGACAGTAGCAATGTTTATTGATAAGTTAGACATGTTTAATAAGGCAGAAGGCCTGAAATAAGAGAGTGGAGAGGGAGGAACACGGAGCGACATCCGTCTTCTCTGAACGCTGGCAGGCAACTGAGGGAGCCCGGCTCCTGATGGCGTAGGACCCTCCCAGCATGAGTGAGGACCGCCGCCAGGCGAGGTGGAGCATGGACCCGCCCAACGGGGGAGTCCACTCTCACAGTATGTAGAGGACAGATAGAGGTTGGAGGCAAACATATTGTGTGATTATTTTTGTTTATGTGTTAAAGGGGAAACATTTTTTTGGAGTGTCGATGGGTTGCAGGTTTGTCTTTGGGGAAGAAGTTGCTGAGAACTTCGAAGCCAGCACAGATGAAGTAATTGATGAGACTCCAAGGTAGTGGAGCAGAGGACCTCGAGCTGTGAGGAGAAGCAGTGAAGAGGAGTGTCACGTGCTTCTCTAGAGGTAGTGAAGCACCATAGTTGCTCGAGGGAACTTCATGGTATAGCAGCCAAGAGAGCTGTGGAGGAACCTAGCAGAAGGGTGAAGCACCATAGTTGCTCAAGGAAAACTTCATGGGAGGAGCTGAAGAGGATCCTGGTAGAAACCCAGAAGAACTTGAAGAGATCAGGGTAGTGAACTTCCAGATGTGGAAGGGAAGTTCTGAATGATTACTTGTAGGGAGGTAATCGAGTGTTTGGTTGTCATTAGCGTGCAAGACGCAGTGAGAGGTGGGTGATTGTTTGCATTCTTATGTCAAGGAGTGTTTTATACTGAAGTTTAGAGTTACAATCGTAGGCTGGATTACCTACAGATGTATGTGTTCTAGGACTGATAGGGTGATCGATTGATCATTGCGGTGTATCAAGGAACATTTATGCTGATACATGTTATTGCATTCACATGCTGATTTTCATTATACACATTTATAGATATATTCTCTTGCTGATAGAGCAACATTGTAGTTTAACACTTGATCTACTTGAAGAGGTAGATAGTATCAGGTGGTGAATCAGAAAATAGGATACCACTTGATAAGCTGAGTTCTGATGGTGTTGGAGAGCAACCTGATTGTAATAGTATAAAGTATAGGATTCATTATTATTATATGTGTGTATGTATTGTGTATGTGCTTTGTCCAGTAAATGTGTTCCAATTTGCTGGTGTTTGCCCTTGTCCTAGTGAGGCTTCCCATGAAATAGTACAGAAGGAGAGAGAGAGAGAAAGAACCAAGAACCACTGCTGTGGACAGGGTAGAAGGTAATACTAATAGGTCAAAGGGGGATTGAGGAGATCATATCACCTAAGGAGAGAGTGGGGAGTCACAGCGGCTCGAGTGGGTGTGTGCACGTGACAACGAGGCTAAGTGTTGGAGTTGCATCCCCTAAACGTGTGAAGTTGAGCTCCTCTCCAAGAGCCAGAAGCGCCAAGGGTGATCTCCTAGAGAGGTATAAGCACTCTACCGAGTTGTGGGTTGGGTGGTCCGTAGAGAAGTATCAACGACGACAACACCCAACCAACCAACACACATGTATAATAATATATATTGCCATTTCTCAGGCCTGGTTTATTCCCCCGCATGTTGTGATGGATGATGGTGGTTTGGGTTCAGTACTGACAGTAAGTACTGCCTTTCCATTCTTATTAATAATATTATTCGGTGAGCGGTGACTTTCTATTAAGTGGAGGGGAAACTTTAAATGTAAATTGATGAGAATCAGGAAGCAAAAATAATAAGTGTCATGAAATTTAATTATTTAATAAATTTATAAGTTGTTTAGCTGGAGGGGCTATTTTCTGGGCATAAGAAACAATTGATTTGTATTGATATTGATGATAGGTTAATATAAATGTAATAAATAAAAGCGCTATAATACCAATTAATAATGACAAGAATGATTTATATATATTTGTTCCTAGTAGATAAAACGTGACTAATAAAACTAATCAAGAAGGAGAGATACATAAAAGAAATAGCCCAATTTGTAATTTTCTTACCGACATTGACTTTTTCTGGTGCTATTTCTGTATTCTTATTATTATTTTCCCCATGAGTAGTTGTTATTGGACCCCAGTAAGAATCTTTATGTATTCTGTTAGCAGTTCTCAACTCTGCAACATGCGGCTGGGGTAATAACTGAGGCCGTTGTTGAGGATTTACAGTATTCTTTGTTGATGAAGTTGTTATTAACGAACTTAGAGTATGAGTCATCGTGGTAAAATCGATTTACTTTAATTTTTTTTAATTTTACATTTAATTAATCTTTTACTATCAAAGGGTATTAGTACATTTAGTCGATGGCTATTTGTGTATATTAGGGCTTCCCCCAGTAGGATAAAAGGCCGTTTTTTTCTGCATCCCAACGATGGCTGAAAGGAAAACGATGTATATATTCTTAGTTGTTGGTCCTATCATTCAGGTTGAAAACACTATCTAAAGTTTCTAATATCCAATTTAAACATTGAGACCGAGAGTGCTTAAATGGAACTAAATGGTTAGCAGCTTCAGCTTCTTCTAAAATACAACAACACACTAATATATACACAGAAATCACAATAGCGTGATGCATCAAATGAACAAATCCACAAGGAACGCAATTTTTTTAGCGTTAGGGACCTCTGAACTTGAGTAGGATCATAGTTTAAAAAAAAACCGGTTACGGCAAGGCTCGTAACTGTATGATTTGATGTCAACTAGTGTGAAGCAGGATATCATAAATTACTATAATATTAATTCGTGAAGATAACATCTTGTTGCTCATGCAAATAGCAAGCATTGTAAAATAACGAATGGTGGTGTTTAGTGCATCTACATAAGTTATCTTACTTAACTGATAATGGCAACAATGTTTCTCTTTTCTCCCTCAAGTATCGTTAAATCGCAACTTTTAGATTCCAATAATAGTTAATTTGGTTAAATGAGGGCAACAATTATTTTCTTACCTCAGGCTAGTATTACCAATATTTTATTGCCGAGCCTTTATAGTGTATGACACTTATTGAAGGTCAATTTCAAGGCTAGAGCTATCGGTTCACCCTAGTAAGTTCATCTATTGTGTGGTTCGAATATCTTTACTCGATGAGATCCCCTCCCGCTTGGCACGATTAAAGAAACAATGTGACATAAAGATAAATTACTGGCAGGCATTTTTAGTCCAATTAGAGTCAGACCGAGGCTATATGGGCTGTGGGTTTGTAGTGATTTTGAGGCAGGATAGGCACAGAATGTGTTGTTAAAACTGAGGCTGTGCTAATATATTCAATGTCATGGTATGATTAATTTATATTAGTTCTATGATAAATTGTCTCATTACCTTATATTTGTGATATATATGTTATCTTTACAATATATCATCTTTGAAATTTTTAGATAACTGTCACTCAATTTTTGCCTAAAATGTAATTTTGTATTTAGATTGCTGTACATCTGTTTAGTCTTGCCAGCAATGAAAAGATTGGTATATGAACAAATCCACAAAGGCCGTCATGAGGGTTCGAACCTACGTCCAGCATGATTCCAGATGCGCCTTAGTCGACTGAGCCCCGACATACTCATAAGAATTGCAACTGGGAGTGATACTGCCCTCACACGGCTCCTGCAGCTTCTCAAAGACATAAAAAAGTCGACTAAGGCACGTCTGGGATCATCCCGGGCATATGTTCGAACCCTCATCATGGCCCTTGTGACTTTGTTCATTTGATATATCACGCTATTGTTAATTCTGTACGTAGTGTAGTGTAGATTTGTATATGTTTCCAGTTTAGTTCCTGATCCAGGTAATGGCAATATCTACTTGCTGTTCTGTTACTGTTTTTTCTTGTATAACTAATGTACTGTAATTTTCATGTTTACTTTTTAAAAATATATGCTACCATTTTCAAATAAAGTTTTTAATTGATTTACATAATACCACCACTGGCTCATTCGTTATGAGCAATAAGTTATCAAATAAGAACTGATGGGATGTTGGACATCTTTAATTGTAATCTTATCTGAATTTTTTTTAACCCAATATTCCTCAATTAATCTTACAATGAAAAATCGATTTGCATAATATTTAGAGTTGGTATTTCACTTCAGTGGTATACAAGTGGTTCATCAAGGAAGGTTTAATTCAAAACTTTCCAGAAACCTCTAGAATCATGATGGTTCATGAATAATAACAATTGTGGTATCTGTTGGCAGGCTTGCCAGCCCTTCACAGGGCAGCTGCAGGTGGTCACGACAACACTGTGACGAACCTCCTCAACGCTGGAGCAGACGTCAACGCTACAGATAAGTTTGGTAAGGATCACACTTAAGCATCCCAACATTATACAACACTCATGTCACACAACACAGCAAACTTATGTGTAATAAAATATAATAATTTTATAATACAATATGTAGTACTAATGGTGTCAAAGTTCCCCCGCCTGTCTAAGAGACAATAAATATTCAACATTTATTATTCATAAAAATTTGCACTCAGTAATAATCATACTGTAGTGCAACATATTACATATATTTCGCTATATAATTCACTATGTATATGAGCAAGCAAATTACTTAATTGTTCAAGTGACACATTACAGAACATGTAGAGTGACACACAACATAATACATTTATGGTATCACGCAATACTCTACATGTATGACACATAACACTACGTCACGTATTGAACATATAACACACAAGTTAAGGTGTTTCAGAATTCAAATAGTGTCCCAAAACACATTTCAATTATGGCATCAAACGATTGCAATACACTTAATGTGTGACATGTTTCAAAACACCTATGATAACAAACTACCATTATAGACATCAAATATGGTGTCTCTCAATACACAATGCTTACAAGGGCGCAAAACAATGAAAAAAAAAAGGGACCAAGTTTAAGTCACACTGAAACATATTCATTGTAGCATACAGTGCACAATATATGTGATGTCACCCCCACACACTACACTTATGACAACACCAAACAACCATGTAGATGATGAATCACAATTTGTCTGTTGTTTTAGATTCAGCTACTCAGAAAGAAGTGTCCATGTAGCACGAGCTATAGTATAATTAGTCATTGACACCACTAGAATTTTGTTTGGAAATAAATAAATCGATTCTTTTCCATTTTTAATAAGTACCAATTTGACAATTGAGGGACCCCTGGTGCTTGTGTACAAAAACTTCCTCACACACAATTTTTTGTCAATAGTATCTTCGTGGTAAATGCTCCAATTTTTTCCGAATGGTTCAACATCATAACATGAACAGAAAAAAAGCTAAAAAAAAAGTAAATAAAAAAATCACATTTTCAAATTTGGTGTCAAAATATTAATATGTAACCAATTGTAATTTTATTCATCATGGTTTCAGAATGGCATATAACATTCAAGTTTCTTATAGCAAAATATAGTTTGAGAGTATAGTTTACTGTAAAACATTTTTTCAATATTGCTGTCGGAAAATCCGACACCATTTAATAATATCATACAGATAGATAATATTGCTGTGTTGTATAAACAAGTTAACCCATAGAAAATGTAACTTATAGTGGAATTTCCGTCTATAGAAAACGGGATATCATTACCACATACTATTATAAATTCACCACCTATTATGGTGGGAATTATTCTTAAATACATTAGTCTTTGGACTTTACCATCATAAAAACATCTCATATAAATTAACTTAATTATCAGAATTAAAATAGAGTAAATGTGACCCTTCTATCACTTACTGTCATCTGAACAATGTAGGCCAGTAGCGTCAGTTGAGGGAGTGGTCAGCCATTGTTATTGTACTTAGACCAGAGGCACGGGAGCAATTCGGCCCCTGTTAATTTTACTTGGACGAAGTGTTATGGAAGCCAAAGGTGTACCATCATCAACACGCTGTCAACAAATACAAGTTAAGTGTTCTGCTGAAACCCATTTATCTATCATTTATGGCCATTAATGTCATTAGATAGGGGCGAGTCGGTTAGAATACGAACTGCCTCTTAATAAAAGGTAATTAAGCCTAGGTCTTTATGGTTCCTTGTACAGTGTTTTCTCTGATATAGCTGTCATATATTAGGATTCTGGCTTCATAGCTAGCGCCCTTTTGACAGGTCAAGATGAGGAAGCATGCTTTGTGTACCAGTTACTGGGTGATGGAAGCTACCTCAGAGAGGATAATTTGGTATCTACATCCTGGTTATACCTAGTGGATTAAGGCCTGCTGTACAATAACATAAGGAACCTCTTCAATGTGCACTAATGAGTAGTTAATACCGTAGTTTGATTGGCTGCATATATATAAATTTAATATAAACCGCCCTAATGTGTAGAGGATCGATTTGTGAGATTATTGCAGAAATACAGTCCACTTAACATCATACAAATTGCTATCGAAGTATATAAATTAACGTAAATATAAATTCATATAAATTAAATAAATATAAATCTCACAGGTCGGTTCCCACATTATTTGGATCTTCAGAACCGGAATATTTGGTCCTTTGAACCCACATTATTGGTCATCTGTGAGTCGGATGACAGATTATTTGGTCATCTTAGTACCAGATGAACCAGTTAACCAGTGGATTCATTAAATATACTAGTGCAGTGTGATTTATACAAAACCAGCAGTCAAAGACGACAGCGTTGCCTCGTGCGAGCTCAGGAGCCCCCCTCAGTTCAGTTCAGCCTCATCAGCGGTTTCTGGGTCACCCACAGATATTTGGTGGCGTGTTATTTCGTGAAATGACAGCGCTAATATTGAAGCCAGCCAAATTAGTGGCTGTGTCTTCGCGAGATTGTTCACGGATTTTGTGGTGTTAAATTTCGCGAGAGATTATCCACGAATTTTGTGGACTTTATTTCACGAGGTCACTAATAATATTTAATACTTCTTGATACTATTAGAAGTTTCATAGAGGCTAATTAAGAGGCTATTATCAATAATTGTGTATATTATTTCTCCAAAATAGAGAATTATTTAATATATATTGCACTAGTGTTCACAATATAATATTTACCAATTGCGAACCCACAACAGGGTAGGATATTACTATTGACTAGTTGAACTATTTATTGTTCATCCTAGTCCCATTATTACCATAGTTGTACTATATTGAACAACATAGCACCATTAATGAATGGTGTAGACCCTATTTTGGGTGTAAATTTTATCAACTCGAGTTGAGTTGTGTATATAATAATTTACTTATAATCATTACACCTTTGAGTGATTAATTAGTGTCTATACCATCCTAGGGTGATATAGAAGAGCTAACCTAAAGGTACTTGTGGGATATTTGGGCTTGATTCTGATTAATTAATAATTAAAGTAGTAAATTAAATTACGAAGGACCACCCGCTTTTAAAGTAAAGAGGGAAACTGAGAATTTCAGATCATTAGATAAAATTCTAGAGAAAACCAGTGACTATGGATATAACTAGAAAGTATGATCATAAGAATAATTAATGGGCTGTATTATTAAAGAAACAAACCTCAAACACCTACATTGGGGGGTTATTACTGGAGGTAAGTACGTCCAGGAATCAGTGTGGTTCGTTCACTAATTCAATTAATAATAATCTAATCCTATAAATAATGCTGAATATAATATCATTCACATAAAGAAGAACATGAATATGAGCATAGTAATGAGTTACAGTAAATCACACATTAATATCAAACATTCTGAATACATCAAATTGCAAGGAAATGGATAAAAAGAAATAAGCCTTAGCTTGTAGCAGATTCCTTTAGATAACCATGGAAGTCCTCTTAATCTCCAAGTCTGGTACACTGACGAATGGTACGGTTAACATGGAGAAGACAGCATGAGGAATTCGTCTCTCGAGCTGCAAGATAAATAACTACCAGTAGCAATTGATTTAACTACTCAATTCATATTCAAAATTATTAATATCTACAGATTGAATTCTAATCACCTGTTATTAGGTGTTATCCCGCTGCTTGACGAACAATCACCCCGCTATTATTAGACCTGTAAATGATGCATCAAATAAAGGGTACTTAGCTGTGGGCACTGTATAAGTATTAAGATTGCCGTAATTTCGCATCCCAGGCTCCGGTGAACCTATCCTGGATTGTGATGCGTTTCAAGCTGGCTGATCACGTGTCGTCAGGAACCAAGTCTAGGGGTCCCTCATTTAACACCAGCACTAGTTGAAGATATTATCTGCAAGGTCGTTCACGCCTCACAGTGGCGGCTTTCATCTGAGGATGAATAACACCTGGCCAATTTGCTGGGCAATGGCGTCTTTTATGAGTACGGTAAGCACAGTTCTGCCTCCTTTCGACTCTGCACGTGTCCGCGTACTGAGGGGGATGGCGTCCCTCCAACCCACGCCGAGTCGACGTTCATAACACAAATTATTGTCACGAACATTAATATTTCTCGCATTCGCGCTTGAAACTCTAAAGACTGGACGGGTTTATTATTTAGAGGAACGAAATATTATTATTTACCGATTTAAGAATAGTAAATATATAAGGGAGAGGAATTAATGTCTCCCCATGACATTCATTGATGACGTTAACTCTATCGCGAGGTAGACGCTATGATTCTAACGCTGTATTCGGCTTTTAGTTAGAGAACAATTCGTCTGCAATCAGTTGTCATACAGAATGCTTTAATTATGGAGAATCGTATTTAATTCTCACACAAATTGTATATAATGTGTTTTACTGTAAAGAAATCTGACGCAATACTGGCGTCAGGTGACGTGAGAATTCTAGCCTAATGCACAGATGAATTATTAGTACATGAGAATTCTACGAGTTGTTAATTTTACTTACTACAATATTAAGTATGGTTAGTAATAAGTAATGAGAATACAACAATGCTGTATTCGATGTTGGAAATATCCAACATAACTCCGTGGGGGGGAATCCCAGGGTCGCAGTGTACTGTGTTGTACTGACCTATCCCGAAGTGATATTAAGATTAATACATTAGTATATTAGTATGTTAGTACACACATAACGGACGTCCCGGATTTATCAAGGACTTACAAGAATTTGAGTCTTGCTATTTACATGTCAACTGAAACATGTTGTTTGTAGCCTACACAATGTTTATAAAATTTAACTCTCCCAATTTAAACTAACAGAATCTACAGTGATGCGATATCTTGGGTCACAGTGACGTGTAATGTTTCGTTACGTGATATCACGTCGTAGTATCATCACAGTTTTCTTAGTGGGAAGTGAAGGAAATTATTCTTCTTCAGAGTTGTAATAGGCTCGCAAATTCCGCCTACATTGTTGAGCTGCAGCTCTAGTGGGGCGGTTGCTTGGAGGAACAAATTCATTGTCCTCTGAAATTACTGGGGAAACTGGATCTGGCTGATATTCTTGTTCAGTCAGTTCAAGGGGAACCAGCTTCTCTAAAGTTTTTAGAGTAGTGTTGCCTCTGCATAAGACTTTAACCACTCTGAGGACACTTTGTCGATCTGGGTGAATGGTGACAATTTTTCCTATAGGCCACTCGGACCTTGGTCCATCACTGCCGACTAGTACAAGGTCTCCAGGTTTTAATTGTACCTTATTGTAAGGACTCGAAGCTCCGTAGTGGTACTCTCGTAGAGCTGTGAGGTATTCTCGAGTCCACACCTCATTCCACCTGTTAATAACTCTAGAATGATGCTGGTAGCTTTCCACCAAGTCTCCTCTGGTCACATGGGACGGGTCTACAGGGTCCTCTTCGTCTAAGGGGATGAGGGGGCTCAGTAGACCTCCATGGATCAAGTGAGAGGGGCTCAGTGGCTCTCTCTGGGTGTAATCATCAGACAGGTAGGTGATCGGGCGGTTATTGACTCGCGCCTCGATTTCCACAACAATAGTTTGGAGTTCTGAGTAACTGACCTTTTGTCGGTGTAACGTTTTCCTTAGACACCTTTTGACTGTGCCTACCATTCGCTCATAGAACCCACCTTGCCAAGGGGCTCTTGGTGCTATGAATTTCCAGTGATATTGTCTTCTTTGTAAGACTGATTGCACTTCAGGGTGGTTCCAGACTTCTCGCAAACAACTTTCTCCTGCCACAAAATTAGATCCGTTGTCTGATATCATTAATCTAGGACATGATCGACGGGCAGCAAATCTGCGGAAAGCTTGAATGAAAGCTTCAGCACTCATGTCTGGGGTGACCTCTAAGTGCACGCCTCTGGTTGTAGCACAGGTAAAGAGACAAATGTACGCCTTCACTGGTATATTATCTGGGTTACCAGTGAGGAGTAAGGCTCCTGTATAATCTACTCCAGTGGTTTCGAATGGACGAAGATGAACTACTCGCTCTTCTGGGAGTGGGGGAGGTCCTGGGTAAGGACAGACTCTAGCGTCGTATCTCTTACAGACTACACAAGATTTAATAATGGTCTTAACAGTCTGACGACCTTGAGGAAGCCAGTACTTTTGTCTAAGGTCGGTGAGAGTATCTAAAACTCCACCATGTAGGGTACCATATTGATGGTGATGTAAGACAAAAAGTTTAGTTATGATGTGGTGGCGAGGTAAAAGGATTGGGTTCTTAGTGTCTAAGTCAATCTTTGCATGTAGCAAACGTCCTCCACATCGTAGTATGTTATGAGTGTTGACATCGTACCAGATGCCCAGAGACTTAGTGAGTTTATCCGGAAGATTCTCAAATTCGCTTCCGTAAGTCTCTTGCTGCGCCTGCTTAATCCAATAGTGAACAGGATTGGGAAATTTGTGTCGAATTCCTACTTTAGAGAGGAAATCAAACACATGTGCAGTCACTCGTAACAATTTGCTTAAGTTGGAATGTTATACTCAAATTCTGTCAGTTGAAATGTAACCAATCACAGGCAAGTAGGCCTCTGACGTCATGCCAGACAGAGGAGCATCAGCCATGCTCCCAGCAGCCTCAGTTATCCTCACAGACTCAGAGTAGAAGGACCTCGGCTAGGCAGATATATACCTTGCTATGTCAGTCAATAAATATATACAGAAGCGACTACTGTGTCTACCTTCTACCCCGAACAAGGCAAACGAATACTGGTAGCAGCAGTGGGATCCAGAATTTTTTTTTTCTGGAAAGAAAAGTTCAAGTACCCAGCATCGCCTCGTGTTCCAGCCGCCACCGCCACCGCCATAAGCCGCCATCCTGCCACCCACGCATCAAATATTGTGCCAGACCGGGGTCCTGCCATCAACCACTACTCCAGGCCAACGTTTCAGAAGTAAGGGTCAATATTTTCCTGTGAGAACGCTCATTCATCAGTGAGGAGGAAGGAAGCTTCACGCGCCAGCCATTTTTGAACCTCGCGCCACCACGTGGGAACCACCTAGTGCACCCACCACCACCACCGCCACCCAAGCTGACAGTATCTAAGCTTTGTGAGTGTTCAAGCTACTGAAATCGTGGTCAGTCATCGTCGCAAGCATCACCTGATCATCGTATGTGCTGTATTGTTCCTTGAGAATATTTGGTGGACTGCAATTGTTTGACTAGTGTCGCCTCCCCAGGCTCACACACCTCGCCTCCCTCTAAGCTCACACCTCGCCACCAGCCCCTGCTACATCATTTTGTGTGAACTCCTGCCTCCCAATCGTGTTTCTCCACCGACATCGTCGCAATATCGTAGTCGTCAGAATTTATCTTCGCACTTCCAGCATCAACAGTGTGGGGTCCCTGAGTTTCGCGCCACCGCCGCCAGGAGCGCTGCTGTCGAACCAGATTGTAAACAAACCCTCACATGTGCCACTTCACAAGCCCTGCCACCGTTTTTGTGTTGGCCGCTGTTATACTGCAAATCGTACAGCCCTGAGTTAAGTAATTGTGAGCTAAGATATCGTGTGCTATGTTTTAATGAGGTTTAACGTAAATATATCCAGAATATCCTGTGAATTACCCATTCAGTGACTTGTTAAATATTGGAGCCGGTTTAGTACTCCAGGCCCACAGTTTCTCTGAGACATTTCAGTATCCCCTGCATTGATTCCATTATTCATTAATTGTTACTAGTGTCATTGGTGAATTCAAAGGTGAGAGAAATAAGAAATAATTGTTTCTAGCAGTTTATTTTGCATAATAGAAATTTGTTTTTGAGATTTCCATAGACAATAGAACATAGAAAATTTGTTATATTTCTCCAGACCTAACTTGAAATTTATCCTTTAAGCATTTTATTTTAAATTTTTTTACCATAGTCATATACATTCCTGTGTCCAGTTTATGTGCTACATACATATTTCTTGCATTGCCACTTGTTGTGTTGAATCTTTTTAATGAAATTTTGCAATTGCACTTCCAGTTTTTATATTCTCAATTGCTGTGCTTTGTCTGGTTTAATTAATTTACATACATCTAATTCCAGTCACTTTTTTAATGAAAGATTGCTAAATTTAGTTTACAATTGCTTGTTCGTAATTATTTTCTTGCCTAGCCCAATTTAATAATTTTATTTCTGCCAATTTTTTTTTACTTTAGCCAAGTTGATATTTTTTTGTGTGTTTATTTTTGTGTATACTATTTCTGATGCCAGGTGCACTTAATTATAATCTGCGTTCAAATATTACTTCCACGGCTGTGACAATGCCTACCACTGTTGAAACCCCTTCAGAATCAATGGGAACAGTTGCTCGTCCCAATGGCCAGAGATCAGCTCAGGAAATGGCTATTCCTCTTTTTGCCGGTGAATCCCGCTTATTAGAGTCATGGTTTAGTAAGGTTGAAGCGAAAGCTGTTGCACGTTTTTCTAAGCCTACTGATGCCGAATACTTAGCAATTGCACGGTCAGCCGTGGACACAACCAAAGGTGATGCACGTTTTGTTGTTGATGAGAAAGCCATTGTTAGCCTCCAGTCTTGGCCTGAATTTAAGGATTTCTTTCGCCGTCGCTTTGTTAATAAAGGAGACCTTGACCCATATAGGTTAGTCAAGAAAATTGCCAATGCCACCATGCAGCCTGGTGAATCGTTTAATGCGTTTACTAGCCGTCTCGATCAGTATCTGTATGCCTTAGTTTCTGCTATGAATAATTCGACTTGGTTAGATAAAGACAATAATCTGTCCCCTGAGGCTATGGCCAAAATGATAGCATTTGGTACTTTAATGCATTTTGCCCCCGAGCATACAAAACCAATCGTTGAGCAACAAAATTTTGGTGTTAAACATGAAATTGGTGAAGTATTTGAGGCTATTAACAATGCCGCAGATAAACTAGCTCCCCGAAGTGCTCAACTGTTGCCACCCTCTGATGCTGTAAATGTAGTTACAAGCTCTCAGCATCCTCCCACAAATTCTCAAAACTCTTGGTCGCAGAAGCGTACCCATGCTCGTAGCCCCCAGTTAAATTCGCCGCCTCATAAAATGCCGAAACGCCATAGTCCACAACCATCCACTCCCTCATGTTGGCATTGTGGTAAGAGTAACCACCTTGCACGGGACTGTTGGTCCGCCCCTAGATCATCACCTCCTAGACAATTCTCTCGGCCCCCTCATCAATCTAATCATTCTAGGCTTCCATATTGCACGTACCATAAACAAGTTGGTCACCACACTGCGGATTGTAGAGCTAGGCAAAGGACATCTCCACCTCGTAACTCCCATGGTCAGTCTTGGTGAGGCTCACAGCGTCCAAGACATTATCAGAACTCTCGTAATTACAACTCCCAGCCCAGCTATAATGCAACTTCAAATTATAATGCTCAGTCACAGAATGCTGGAGCTCAGAATGTTCACTCCATGTCGTCGGGAAACCCCCAAGGCCATCCGCTAACCAATTCAAGCTAGCCAATCCTAGTGCCCTCCCTGTGTATTCAGTAGCTACCCAAAATATATTTGGACACTTGACAGAGGAGGACACTGACTCTAGACCAGTTGTAGATGTTGACGGATCCACAGTAAATTTGACACAAACAAGACGCAGATATCCCAGACAATATAAGTCAAAAGTAGTAACTTGTCCAGTCTCAAGTGATGGTCCCCTTGTATCAGCCATTGTACATGGTAGAGTTTTAAAAGTTTTTCTTGACTCAGGTGCAAAAATTAATATTGTCAAGCCCTCGGCTCTTAGAGACATTGAAAGTATGCACCCTACTATTTTAAAACAGTCACACATACCTTTTCTAAGTGGTATTTCAGGAAATAAAGTAAAAGTTCAGGGTGAAATTGACCTCCCACTCAAGTTCAATGATGTCACATTGTCTATAACATGTTTAGTTGTTGACATTATTCATTTTCCTGGAGACATTCTCTTAGGTCTGTACACCATGATTGATGAAAATATTGCATTGTTTCCCCATCGTTGGAACATAAGTATCAAAGACCATGTCATACCCTTGTGTAGCATGTATCGACAGGGCCACGAGTTCAATCTTCAATCAGATTACGTTAATTTTGTTGACACCCGCCTTGCTAGCGTAGGTTTGTCAGATCATTGTCGTGGTAGCATACCCGAGAAAACAGGCACTCGATTGAAGCATAGTAGTTGTGCAGTTGTTAAGGAGAATGAGTATCGGGACTTTCTGGAAGGGGACGCCCTAAACGGATTCTCGTTGTCTCGCTCGCCTGGCAGCTTCCATCTCTGAAGCCAGTGGTTCCATGGCTACTGACACTGTGCTACACCCTCATTCTCTCACCAGAATAAGAGTTAAGGTTCAGGGAGTGCCTGAGTTGTCGGATGTGATTGCGGAAAGTGAAACATGTAAAGTGAATGGTACATTTGTTGAACCCTCCTGGCACACCAGTGCAGGATGGTACTGTCACACTTTTTATCGCAAACACAAGTAATGCCGATATCCATCTCCAGTCTGGTACCCATGTTGTAGATTTTGCCCATTACTCGTTACCGGTGCGAGTTGTGGATGATGTCTCCATGGATCATACTGTTTGTACACTCACACCAGGAGAACAGGGATCTCAGCCCGAGGTGCAAGCGCAACACCTCAGTCCTACTGATTTTCCTGACTCTGTGGCTCAGCTTTTGGAAATTTTGAACAGGAATAGAGCTGTTGTTGCTCTACCAGGAGAAAAAATTAGGTCCTCACTCCTCTCATTACACATAAAATTCCCCTTGAACAAGGAACTACGCCTATTTATGTACCAGCTTACCGTCTTCCCCATTCTCAGAGAGCAGAAGCAGATAGACTTGTAGAAGAAATGTTACAGAGTGATGTAATTGAATCGAGTAATTCGCCATGGAACGCTCCATTGATTCTTGTACCAAAGCGAGATGGGACTTGGAGACCTGTAATCGATTATCGCAAGCTTAACAGAGTAACAATACCTGATCGTTTCCCACTTCCAGTTCTAAATGATTGTTTGCAAAGTATTGGTCGAAACAAAGTATTCTCAACGTTAGATTTGTTGCAGGGATTCTGGCAAATCCCCTTGATGAGGAAGATGACAATGAACTTACCCAGACAGATACTCCTACTCGGACACCACCTTCTGTGGTTGACAGACCACTTGATGTTCAGCAACCCCATACTAGCAATTATAATCTTAGATCTAGACCTCTCGTTTCAACCGTGCACTCACCACATGTCCATTGGCTAGATGTTAACGAGGATATCTCTCAAGATGATAGTTTGTCGCATGAAGTTTCACCTGTTCCGGACCTTCAGTCAGAGCCAGAGTTGTATAGTGCTCTGGATGAGCTAGGTGTAGATATCCGCAGAATTTATATTGAGTGCACTCTGCAGTTTATTATGTTGTTTTGAAAAAAAAAAAAAAAAAAAACTCATTTGCAGTATTTCTACCACATGTGTCTTATTATTACCATTATATATAATGTATAGTTTTAACTTTATTTGGTTATAAATTAGATGCCATTGTTAAGTCTACTACCATTTGTATTTTTACAGTGCTTGTCATAGGAGTTATTATTGTTCTAGCAACCACATTGAGGCCAGTGAATCCTGACTGCTATCAACGCAGATGTTAGTCTTCTTGATCCAGGTCTTGTATATGCTTGTAAATATATTGCAGCATTATATATTTTTGTACATTGGTCTTGTAAATATATTGTATTATTTCAGAAAAAAAAAAAAAAAAAAAAAAAAAAAATCATTATCTATCTTGAAATTCAATTGTGGTTGTTAGGTCAGAACTATGTTCTATTAATGTAATAATTGTTTAATTTTGTATGGTTTTCAAGCACATGCCATTGACACATGTTAATAATTTTGTTTAGGCAATACCTTGAGTTGTATTGTTCATATCTGATCAGTAGACATACACATGTTCTTAATACTCTGGTTTAGTCAAAAGCATTAATTGTTACCATGATTTTCACCTATTATGATGAATTTTTTTTTTTGGTGCATATATGCCGAGTTGTTAGTATTACGCACACCTGATCTTCTTTCAATGTTTTATTATGCAAATTTCACATGTAAGCCATTATTGAATGCCACCGAGGTCCTTTCAGTATCATTGTAACTATATAGCTAGCCAGAGCTTGTCGACAAGGGACGTCGACTTGGTAGCGTGTCCGAGCGGTGTTATACTCAAATTCTGTCAGTTGAAATGTAACCAATCACAGGCAAGTAGGCCTCTGACGTCCATGCCAGACAGAGGAGCATCAGCCATGCTCCCAGCAGCCTCAGTTATCCTCACAGACTCAGAGTAGAAGGACCTCGGCTAGGCAGATATATACCTTGCTATGTCAGTCCAATAAATATATACAGAAGCGACTACTGTGTCTACCTTCTACCCCGAACACAAGGCAAACGAATAGGAATAATGATGAGGATCAATGGCTTAATGTTCGCTGAGGCTCTGGGTCCTTCATAGGAGTGGCGATACTGGGTCACTATGACTTGTGGCTTTGTTTGGGCCACTGACCACCAACAAGCCATGAAGGTCCATTGAACCACAGCGAAGATTTGACAAGTTGTTTTAAATGTCATCCTCTTGATAAATAATCTGCAAGGATTGTCCTTAGTAGGAACATGTCTAAACTTATAACCTGCGGATAAAGCATGAATCTCCCTGACGCGATTACTGACGTAAGGAGTTTTTGTTGTTATTGTTTCTTACCCATTGTTAAGACTGCCTCGTTGTCTGACCACACCACAATCTCACCAAAGTGGAGTATTACTGAGTGTCTTTGCCAGGCAATGGGCCAATCTTACTCCCACTAGCAATGCAGTCAACTCCATCTGAGGTAAGGATCCTTCTTGATGGGAGCAACTCTTGCTTTTGATGTGAGTAAAATTGATTGAGCACTGTTAACTAAATAGGCTGCTGCGCCATATGCTTTGCCAGAGGCATCGCAAAAAACGTGCAAATTGGTGGGTAAGTTTGGTCCTGAAGCATTACGTGGAAATTTCAAAACACCTAACTGATTAAAATCCGTTGAGAGTATTTGCCATTTGGCTTGTAACTCACTTGGTAACGGATTATCCCATCCCATATGTTGTTGCCAGCACTCCTGCATTAGGAGTTTGTCCCTTATTAATATAGGACTAAGTAGGCCTAAAGGGTCAAATGGTTTGACTGACAAATGAGAGCAGTGGTTCCTCATGGTAAGGGTTGAGTTATCAGTTTTGCACCTGACTTGACATTCATCTCGTCAGTGTTGGTGTTCCATTCCACGCCTAGAACCTTTAATTTACTGGGTACCTGATAATCGGGAAATTCTTTCTCAATTAACTGGTTAAGCAGTTTATTATTTGAGGCCCATGACTGTAGAGGCATATTAGCTCCTAACAGTTCACGGTTAGCCTCATGGTAGATTTCTACCAGATCAGCTTGATCATAAGTTGTCCCCTGGAAATTGTCGACATATAAGTTGTCGCTAATGGTTGCCTTATAAGGGCTGTCTGATTTCCTCAAATGCGTGTCTAATGTTGCTTGCAAAAGAAACGGTGAGGACGTAGCACCAAATAATACAGAGGCGAACCGATAGGTGATTATATCACTGTTAGGATCCAGTGGATCCTTGTACCAGAGGAATTTTGTGTAGTCACGATCTTCCTCCTGCAATCCTACTCGGAGAAAGGCTTTGCTGATGTCAGCATTATAGGCAAAAATGCCTGTGCGAAATCGTAACAACACGTCATGTAGCCTTTGTGTTAGGCTAGGTCCCGTTTGGAGACATTCATTTAGAGACACACTATTAGGCTTTACTTTAGCACTGCAATTAAAGACAATACGAATAGGTGTTGTCAGTGAGTCTTTCACCACAGCATGGTGAGGTAAATAATGACCTGTTTTTCGGTCATCGTGTTCAACAACTTCAATGAACTTATTGTTAAGTTGTTGTTGGATAAGTTGGTGATACATGGTTAGTTTTTCTGGCTGCTTCTGCAGTCGTGTTAATTGAGACCGCAATTGTGAGGCTGCCATAAAATAATTCACTGGAAGTTGGGGATGATCTAACTTCCATGGAAGTCTTACCCAGTATTGTTTATTTGAGTAGACAACTGTATCCAGATATTGCTGGTAAGTCCATGTATCATCAGGACTTGGTTGCTCAGGGATGATGCCTAACGTATCTAAATCCCACAAACGATGTATTGGTGGGTCAGACTCAATGTCCTCGGCTATTTCCCTGAAGCGTAGGGGTGACTGCTCTAAGCCTAGTCACGCCACAATTACATTATTGGTTTGTTGGTTTGTGGGCGCTGGACCTTGTCTGAAAAGCACGGGTCCTGTGAGCAATTTGCCACCTGCGGACGACAACAAATTCATACCATGTTGCCTAGTGCATCCAGTTATAAACTTGTAATAATGATCCGCGCCTATTAATATTCCAATATCTGTGAGACAATCGGAATTTATTTTATAATCCGCTAGCCTCATGCGGTTTTGCTTAAGGTGTCTCGCTGTGCGAGGTAATCCTGTGACCTGCAGGTCCGTAGAAATCTTATCCACTACCACCGCATGGATTGGGCTAGCAGAGGATCCTAGTCTAACTAGTAATTTAACTACCTTGTAGTCACGAGGTCCACTATTTGATAGGAAACCAGAAATGTTTAACTTCACACTTTTGGTAGGTTTTAAATTTAAATCATCTACCAACTGTTGTGTGATGAAGGTTTTTTGTGAACCTTGGTCGAAAAGACCTCTACTGTTAATTCTAGATCTTCGGTTTATTAATTTAAGCTGAGCGGTAGGCAAGGTAGTACTATTGCCTGACTCAGTAGCAAGTACATTCACTTCGTGATGTACTTTACAATATTGCACTG